>NC_061112.1:83129375-83174659 GCF_002878395.1 Capsicum annuum
TATGATAGAAAGAGGTAAATACAAAAATAAAGAAAGTAAAGAATACCAAATTTAACGTGAAAAAATCCTTCAAGCTGAAGGTAACAACCACGGAATCACAGAGATCCAAATTACTCCACTATAACGATAAGAGAGTTACAAATATTCTCTAAATGGTCACACACCAAGATTCAAATACGGAGAAGCAATAGCTACACCAACAAATATAAATCAAGAGAAAGCACACAAAACAGAGCTACTATTCGAAACTCAAAATCGAATGTTGCGAACCTCCAAATTCGATCTCCATCATTCAGATCAAACACCAAAATGTTAGGAACACTCAATTATAATTTCAGCCCGATTCAATGATGAACAAGGCGATAACACAGTCTGAAGTTGGTTGTTTGGAGAGGAAAAAATTGCAGCAACTAAACTCTCTTGAGGAAAAAACTGTAGCAACTAAACTCTCTTTCTCTCTTCTCTCTTTGGTGAAAGTCTTTCTCAAAATCCTGTCGTATGTGCTAATATCTATCAAAGACAAATACCAATGAGCATGAATAGTTCTTCCTCAAATAGTCCTAGTTATAAATGATGGATATTGTTTTTCATAAAGTCAAACCAACTCCAAATAGAAATAGAAATTCAAATCCTTTTTCAAATACGATTGAAAACCATAAAGATAATAGGACCGGGTCATGGGCCTTTGGCTGGAATATGGGCGACGACCAAATATTCTTTACTAAAAATAGATGGCTCGCAATACACTTCCCGTTTTCTTTTAGTTGTCATGTATATTGAAAATAATTATTCTTAAATAATGATCAATTCTAAAATAACCAAGAAAGAATTAATTTTTTTTTTCAAGTTTGTTCTTAACATTAATTATTCTAGAATTAGTAAATACATAAATAGACAAGACTAATAAGAAATATATGAGTTAAATTACACTCCTAATTTTTTTTTTTTAATGATTATGCAAAGTCTCATGATGACAATTAAGAAGAAACGGAGGAGTACTTGTCATTTTAGAAAATCAAGCTATCATTAGATTGTTTTTACCTTTGTCCTTCGTTATAAATATGAAGATATGTTAATGTGGTGTAAAAGAGACAAGTATTATATTAGATTGAAATGAATAATAAATAAGTATAATTTAGTCAAATTACTTTCTAGTTAAAGTTTTACTTAAAAAATATGCAAAATAAAAATGACAAGTACTTAAGAGTTAAAAGAGGAGGAAATATATGTCACTTTAAAAGTGTAAATTGTATGTTCTTTATTTCCATATTTAGTGCAACAAAAAGAAAAAGATAAATGTAGAATAAAATGACGGAAACATTGAAAGTAGATAAAAAAAGATACTCTCATTTTTACTTGTTACTTATTTCTAAAATTGAATTTTATTTTTTGCTTATTATTTTTGATATATCAAGAAAAAATTGCTTATATTTTTTCAATTTTACCCTCACTAATTACTTATTGTCCAAATAACATTAAAACATTACTTGGTTATAATTATATTCAAATAATAAGGACTTCTAAATCTATTTTAACACACAAAAATTTTCTATTTTATTTTGGTGTTACATATAGGTGAATTTTTTTAAAATTATTTGTTCAATACCTAAGTTACATGTAGCAAACTTATAACTCAGCCTCCCTCAGTCTTTTGAGTCGCCTTTTGAAAATTTTCATTATGAAGAATTTTTTGGCATAGTTATGATTATTTAAACAAAACGTGATCCTTCAGATAAAAAAAAGATTGTTATAGCTATGAAACTTTAACCCTATATATAAGATATAATCTTTCAAAGAAATGAAGGGAGCCTTTGAGTAACTAGTAAAGTTGCTGTCATGTGAGCAGGAGGTCATGGGTTCAAGCCTTGAAAACAGTTTTTGGCAGAAATGTAACGTAAGGCTGCGTACGATACACCCTTGTGGTGGGGCCCTTCCCCAAACACCGCACATAGCAATAGCTTTAGTACACCGGACTGCCCTTTAAATCTTTCAAAGAAATGAAAGTTGGAAGATATAATAAATTTATGGCTTCATGCAAATTTTATAAATGTCAACCTTTATATTTCTCTTTTTTTTTTTTAAAAAAAAAACCACCCTTAATTTTTGTTTCAATAAACAAGCTTAAAATTTTGGTCAAGGTCTTTAGTTTCTTAACCTTCATTATAAAACGTAAGCCACATTGATATTGATACATATTCATAATACTGATTGTCTCCTCAATTATTCATAATTTAAGCCTCCTAAATATTCTGTAAACTTCTATATTCTCTCCTTCCCTCAAATTCACATACACACATGTTTCAATCCATTTTGGTAGGTGCTATCCAATTGATTTCACATTTAATTTTAATAATTTAACATACTGTTAGAATTCTTTTGATGCTACTTTTTCACATCCAAATATTTAGAACTTTTTTCGTGCTGTTTTTTCGTACTTGTTTGTTTTAAAATACTGGACTTTTATATTATACTCATCAAGGTAACTGAAATGCTTCATCCATTTACTTTTATTTGTTCATCATTTTAAAAAATTAATTTTTATTTTTAACATATTAATAAAAGATAATTATGTTACACAATAAAAGAGAATTATGCAAAAATGACAATTAGATACACAAATCAAAAATAGAAATAAGTGATAAGTAATTTTAAAAAGAATGGGGTAAAACATCTTCTAAATAAGAAAAGATTAAAAAAAAGTAATGAGAACATCTAATTACTAATTATTTTTTTTCTAGACCTAATAATAAACATCAATTCATATACGTGTTTGAGTCCAAGATTGATATCCTAAACAAAAACAACAACGATATATTTAATGTAATCTCTTAAAGTAGGATTTCGAGATAGTAGACTTTACTACTACCTCAAAAGGTAGAAAAACTATTTTCTATAGAACCTCAACTCAAATTAAATAGTTTCGCTGACTTTCCACCAATCCACATAAAAAAATTATCAATTATATTTACCCCTAAAACACCAATTATTTTTTTGTTCTGAATTTCTTCCATCATATAACCATACTTAGTTTTAATTTCTACATCAACATTCAAATTTTTAGTTTCAATCAAATTCTTCAATTATCACCGTCTAATACAAACAAATATTTAAAACCTAATTTTTAATTATAAAAAATAACTCATCATCCCCAATTCTTGTCCCCACCAAAAGAATAATCATAAAAACAAATTCAAATCATAAGAAAACAGATGAAAAATACCACATATCATTGCCTTATTAAAATGTTTTTCCCATTAACTATGTAAATCGAAAATTTAAACAACTCCACCAAAATCTACCATATTGAAAAAAAAATCATGAAATACGTATTAATCACAAGTCGATTCAAATTAAGACACACTTATTATGAAACTCCAACTCAGTTCTATTTCAACTCTATTAAAAAAACCTCTATCCAAAAGATAAACAAATTAAATACAATAATCTAAATTTGAATGACTACGATACTACAATAACTAATCAAATCAAAAAGTTTTAGTTCAACAAAGAGAAAAAAAGAAAGAGATAAAACCTTTGATTAATTAAACTATTTTATTCCGCGACAACATGCTTGTTGCATCCAATTTGTTAGACTTACTTGGTGAAGAATGTACATGCTGAAATTTCAAATCTAAATATAACTTGAGAAGAAAGTAGGCTTCTTGTAGAAATTTGCACACTGAAAATATAAATTGTAATACAAGTTAATTTAATCACAATACAAACCCTGTAACTTGAGAAGAAAGTAGGCTTACTCGGAGAAATTTGCACACTGAAAAAATAAATTGTAACACAAGTTAATGTAATTACACTACAAACCCTATTTATGGATTTTGGCAATACAACTCAAGAAAATCAAATATACTTTATAAGATGTAAAAAATTGCACAAAATTAATAAAGAATGAAATTAATTTAATATCTTTAGAACTAATTGATTAACAAACTCACATAAAAAGGAGATGAAAATTGCACGTACATTATTTTTATAAGGTCAATTACACAAGAAAAAAAATAAACAAACAGGTAAGAGAATTTCTTATCAGAATATTTTTAGCACTTTATTTGGCAAAAACAACGCTAATAAACTTATGTTTTATATTATTAGGTTCTTTTATCAACACGATTCTATCTTAATTAGATTTTTATTTATTCCCATTTAACAGTTACAAATTTAATTTACTTTAATGACCTAAATAAAAGGAAATAATTTAAGGAGGTACTACATTAAAGGAAAGAGAAAAGGGTCAAAAGCCCCTACAACCTTTACCCCAAATTTCAACTACACACCTATACTTTGCAGGGATCCTATGACCCCATGAATTGTTTTAAAGTGAAATTATTACACCTCCAAAAGCTGACATGGCAAGAGTGTGTGTTTCACTCTCTTTAAAGAGAGTGAGAACGAAAATTATTTATTAAAAATTATTTTTAATATTTCTTCATTTTCTTAATTCATTTTTAGTTATTATTTTTCTTTATTCATTTTCTTTCTTGGAGGTTTGGGTCACAGGTGACAAAAGAGTTTTAAAATGAAGTGTGGGTGACATAAGTCTTAATAATTGAGTGGATGTGACAATTACTTTATTAAGAATTAAGAAAGTAAGAAAAATTTGAAAATAACCCACAAGTTTTTTAATTTACACTTTGATCTAATGTAGAACCTAATATAACTAGAAATGAAGTGAAAAAAGGCACGTTTCTCTCTCTTCTCATTTATTGAAGTTTTCTCTCTCTTCGTGATTTTTGTTGTTCATTGTTGTTGTTGCTTTATTCATCATCTTCTTCTTCATTATCATCATCTTGTTCTTCATTATCACCTCTTCTTGTTATCATCATCATCTTCTTGTTGGTGAACATTGTTGTTACCGCTACTATTGCTACTTGATCAAATTTTTTTAGGTCAAATTTTATTCGTATATTACTTGGGAATTACTTATAGGTGATTTTAGTAAGTAAAATTATAATTTTTAGTTGAATTTCTCATCTGGGTGTATCTGCTACTGCTGTTTTTTCAACAGTAGATAAAACATGTAACGTGAATCTAACAGATGAGTAATCTATTGCACAGCTGAGTAATCTGTTGCACTATATGAGTAATCTATTGCAACATATATGACTAATCTGTTGAAACAGATTACTCATCTGTTGAAACAGATTACTCATCTGTTGGATTTGTATTATATGTTGTAACATGAATCCAACATATGGGTCATCTGTTGCAACAGATTATTCATATGTTGCAACAGATTACTCAGTTGTTGCAATAAATGACTCATATATTGGATTCATGTTGCAGGTTCTATCCATTATAGCAGTAGCAAATATACCAAATAAAAAGTTCAACAAAAATCATAATTATACTTACAAAATCACCTATGAAGTAATGTCCAAGTGATATACGAACAAAATTTGACCTAAAAGATTCTAAAAATTTCAACAAGGGCACAACGAATAAGTGAAACGCATGAAAAATTTTATGAAACAGGTAAAGAAGATAAAAATAGTGTATCATACATCAAATGCAAAAGGATCGAGGGGACAAACGTTTGAGTTCTCCTAAAAACATTTAAGTTCCCTAGTATTTTAATTGCTTTCTAATGGATAACCCATTTATTATAACATATTTTCTATCTGTTTGATAATTTTCAACAAATGAATCATCTGTTGCAACATGTTAGTCATCTGTTGATTCAAACTAAGCAATTATTAGTAATAACTAAATTGATTTAGCTAAAATTAAAGACAAGTCTTTAAGACAATGGGACAAACATTTGAGTTCTTCTAAAAATGTTTGAGTTCCCTAGTATTTTAATTATTTTCCAACAAATCACCTATTTGTTGCAACAAGTTAGTCATCTGTTGCAATAAAAGCTTATAATAGGTTAGTCATTTGTTGATTCAAATTAAGCAATTTTAATGATAATTAAATTGATTTAACTAAAATTGAAGACAAGACCTTAGACAAGGGGGAAAACGTTTGAGTTCTCCTAAAAAATATTTGAGCTTTAGTAGTTTAAATTATTTTTCAACATATTTTTTGTCTATTTAGTAATTTCCAACGTATGAGTCATATGTTGCAACAACTTAGTCATCTGTTGCAACAGATGTCTATATCTGTTTGATAATTTTCAATAGATGAATTAGTTGTTGCAACAAGTGAGTCATTTGTTGCAACAAATGTCTATATCTGTTTGGTCATTTTCAACAGATGTTTTTATTTGTTTGGTCATTTCCAACAGATTACTTATCTGTTGTAACATGTTAGTCATCTATTGATTCACATTAAGTCATTATTAGTAATAACTAAATTGATTACTAAAATAAAATATGAATTAATAAGTTCAATTACAATTTCAATTAATCTCATGGTAATTACACGATCAACTAAGTATGTTCGTCCTGAGTAGAGTGATCAATTGATCAATTTTATTTGAAATGATTCAAACTAAATCATCATTAGAAATAACTACATTGATTTAACTAAAATTAAAGATGAATTAGTAAGTTCAATTACGATTTTAATTAATCTCAGTAATTAAATGATCAATTAAGTGTTTCATCCTTAGTAGAATAATTAATTGACCAATTTTATTTTAAATGATTCACATTAAGCCTATGTTGATTTAACTAAAATTAAACATGAATTAATGAGTTCACTTACAATTTCAATTAATCTCATCGTAATTACCTGATTAACTAAGTGTATTCGTCCCGATTAGAGTGATCAATCGACCAATTTTATTTGAAATAATTCAAATTAATATATTATTAGTAATAACTAAATTTATTTAACTAAAATTAAAGATAAACTTATAATTTTAATTAATCTCATAGTAATTAAATTATCAACTAAGTGTATTCATCAAGATTAGAGTGATCAATTGACCAATTTTATTTGAAATGAATCAAATTAAGTCATTATTCGTAATAACTAAATTGATATAACTAAAATTAAAGATGAATTGATAAGTTCACTTACAATTTCAATTAATCTCATAGTAATTACATGATCAACTATGTGTATTCGTCTCGAGGAGTGTGATCAATCGACCAATTTTATTTCAAATGATTAAAATTAAGTCATTATTAGTAATAAATAAATTGATTTTGACTAAATTAAAGATGAATTGATAAGTTCACTTACAATTTCAATTAATGTATTCGTCCTTAATAGAATGATCAATTGATAAATTTTATTTAAAATGATTCAAATTAAGCAATTATTAGTAATAACTAAATTGATTTAACTAAAATTAAATACAAGACCTTAGAAAAGGGGACAAACATTTAAGTTCTCTTAAAAACATCTGAGCTTTAGTATTTTAAATTATTTTTCAACATACATCCGATATGTTTGACAATTTTCAACAGATGAGTCATCTGTTGCAACAACTTAGTCATCTGTTGCAACAGATGTCTATATTTGTTTGATAATTTTCAATAAATGTGTCATTTATTGCAACAGATTAGTCATCTATTGCAACATATGTCTATATTTGTTTGGTCATTTCCAACAGATGTCTTTATCTATTTGGTCATTTCCAACAGATGTCTTTATTTGTTTAGTCATTTTCAATAGATTACTCATCTTTTGCAATATGTTAGTCATCTATTGGTTCATATTGAGCCATTATATTAGTAATAACTAAATTTATTTAACTAGAATCAAGCATGAATTAATAAGTTTAATTACAGTTTCAATTGATCTCATGGTAATTACACTATCAACTAAGTGTGTTCGTCCTGAGTAGAGTAATCAATTGACCAATTTTATTTGAAATGATTAAAACCAAACCATAATTAGAAATAACTATATTAATTTAACTAAACTTAAAGATGAATTAGTAAGTTGACTTACAATTTCAATTAATTTTATAGTAATTACATGATCAACTAAGTGTTTCGTCTTAAGTAGAATGATCAATTGACCAATTTTATTTGAAATAATTAAAATCAAGCAATTATTAGTAATAATTAAATTAATTTAACTAAAATTAAAGATGAATTGATAATTTTAATTACGATTTCAATTAATCTCATAGTAATTTCATGATCATCTAAGTGTATTCATCTTGAGTAAAGTGTTAATTGACCAATTTTATTTGAAATAATTCAAATTAAGATATTAGTAGTAATAACTACATTAATATAACTAAAATTAAAGATGAATTGATAAGTTCAATTACGATTTCAATTAACATGTTGCCATAGATGAGTAATCTGCTGGAAAAGACCAAACAGTTAAAGACATTTGTTGAAAATGACCAAACAAATTACTTATCTTTTGCAACATCTTAGTCATCTATTGATTCATATTAAGTCATTATATTAGTAATAACTAAATTGATTTAACTAGTATTAATAAGTTCATTACTGTTTCAATTAATCTCATGGTAATTACACGATCAACTAAGCGTGTTCGTCCTGAGTAGAGTGATCAATTGACCAATTTTATTTGAAATGATTAAAACCAAACCATAATTAGAAATAACTATATTGATTTAACTAAAATTAAAGATGAATTAATAAGTTCACTTACAATTTCAATTAATTCTATAGTAATTACATGATCAACTAAGTGTTTCGTCTTAAGTAGAATGATCAATTGACCAATTTGATTTGAAATAATTAAAATTAAGTAATTATTAGTGATAACTAAATTGATTTAACTAAAATTAAAGATAAATTGATAATTTAATTACGATTTCAATTAATCAAATAGTAATTACATGATCATCTAAGTATATTCGTCTTGAGTAAAGTGTTAATTGACCAATTTTATTTGTAATAATTCAAATTAAGACATTATTAGTAATAACAACATTGATTTAACTAAAATTAAAGATGAATTGATAAGTTCAATTACGATTTCAATTAAGATGTTGCAATAGACGAGTAATCTGCTGGAAAAGACCAAACAGTTAAAGACATTTGTTGAAAATGACCAAACATATATAGACATCTGTTGCAACAAATGACTAACTTGTTGCAATAACTAACTCATTTATTGAGAATTATCCAACAAATATAGATATCTGTTACAACAGATGACTAAATTGTTGCAACATATGACTCATCTATTGGAAATTATTAAATAGACAATATATATGTGAACTCAGAACCAAAATGAGCCATAGAATTTAAAAAGTGACCAAAATAGGTCACCTATTTAAAAAGTTACCAAAATAGGATAAACGTAATAATTTATTACGTTTTCTATTTTTTCTTAACGGTCAACTAACGGAGTTGACTTTTACAAAAACGTAAGAATTTCTTATGTTTTACACGATGACCGAGGAAAAAAAATGCAATGAATTATCAGATCAATTAAAAAGATACTAAAAAATGAGTTGTTCAACATAACAAAAAGTCACGTTCTTAACTTTTTTATAGCAGTGGTCCCCTACCCACAATTTCTTTTTCCACAAATGTCCCATCACTTCTACTTTTTCCTCTTTTTACATATGATAATTATGAATTTTTTGATTTATTTATATTTTACATGTAGTTCAAATAATTTATTTTTCTTCTATGTAATAAATTTTTACGTTTTATATAAAAAAAAAAAGATATAGAAGTATCAATTACCTCATTAACTTATCAATTTTACTA
The DNA here is from genome assembly GCF_002878395.1 of Capsicum annuum. NCBI lineage: Eukaryota > Viridiplantae > Streptophyta > Magnoliopsida > Solanales > Solanaceae > Capsicum > Capsicum annuum. The sequence goes on from NC_061112.1 coordinate 83,138,990, forward strand.
TATTTATTCTATATCAAAAAATAATCACTTATATCCTTAATTATCCGATTTCTCTCTAAAAAAAATTATACTTTTGAGTTTTCCTTTACTCCAAAATAGTTAAATGTTGAACTATCGTCGATCAAATATGCTACTATATACAAGAATTATATTTTTTTGGTCTGTTAGAAATATGAAATTAATTTTTTTGGATAGTGATTCATCATAGTTTCGATTAATGTTTCAATTAGGATATTGAGGAGACTCACATGCACAAATACGTTTCATATTATAATTAATGGAGTAAAAATCACAATTAAATTTAGGAACACTCCTAAATTAATATAAGAAAATATATTTTTTCAAGAACACTCCTAAAAAAATATAATTCTTGTATATAGTAGCATATTTGATAGACGATAATTCAACATTTCACTATTTTATAGTAGAGGAAAACTCAAAAGTATAATTTTTTTTAAAGAGAAACAGGATAATTAAAGATAGAAGTGATTATTTTTTGATATAGAATAAATATAAGAAAATTGTTAAGTTAATGATGTAATTGATACTTCTTTTTTTTATTTTTTTTTTAATGTAAAACGTAAAAATTTATTAGAAAAAATAAATTCTTTGAACTACATATAAAATATAAATAAATTTAACTAATAAAAAAATTCATAATTATCATATATAAAAAGAGAAAAAAGTAGAAGTGATGGGACATTTGTGGAAAAAGAAATTGTGGGTGGGGGACCACTGCTATAAAAAAGTTAAGAACGAAACTTTTTGTTACGTTGAACAACTCTTTTTTTAGTACCTTTTTAATTGATTTGACAATTCATTGTATTTTTTTCCTCGGTTACAGTGTAAAACGTAAGAAATTCTTAGGTTTTAGTAAAAGTCAACTCCGTTAGTTGACCATTAAGAAAAAAGTAGAAAATGTAATAAATTATTACGTTTAGCCTATTTTGGTAACTTTTTAAATAGGTGGCCTATTTTGGTCAATTTTTCAATTCCGTGGCATATTTTGGTTCCGAGTTCGATATATGTTGAAAAAAAATTTAAAATATTAAAGCTCAAATGTCTTTAGGAGAACTCAAACATTTGTCCCCTTATCTAAGGTTTTGTATTAAAGACTTGTCTTCAATTTTAATTAAATTAATTTAGTTATTATTAATAATTGCTTAATTTGAATAAACAAATGACTAACCTGTTATAAACATTTGTTGCAATAGATGACTAACTTGTTGCAACAAATAGATTATCTGTTGGAAAATAATTAAAATACTTGGGAACTCAAATATTTTTAGGAGAACACAAATATTTGCCCCTTTGTCATAGAGACGTCTTTAATTTTAGCTAAATCAATTTAGTTATTACTAATAATTGCTTAATTTGAATCAACAAATGACTAGCATGTTAGATTAGATGATTCATCCGCTGGAAATTATCAAACAGATAGAAAATTTGTTGTAACAGATGGGTCAACTATTAGAAAGCAATTAAAATATTAGAGAACTTAAACGTTTTTAGGAGAACTCAAATGTTTGTCCCCTTGATACTTTTGCATTTAATGTATGGTATATTATTTTTGTCTTCTTTACCTGTTTCATGAAATTTTTCATGTGTTTTACTTATTCGTTGTGCTCCTGTTGAAATTTTTTTAAAAAAATTTAGGTCAAATGTTGTTCGTATATCACTTGGACATTACTTCATAGCTTATTTTGTAAGTAAAATTATAATTTTTGTTGAATTTCTTTATTGGTGTATCTGCTACTGCTACAATGGATAGAACCTGCAACATGAATCCAACATATGAGTCATCTATTGCAACAAGTGAGTAATTTTTGCAATAAATGACTAATCTGTTGCAACAGATAACTCATATATTGGATTCATATTACAACACTATAAAACGAATCCAAAAGATGAGTAATCAGTCATATATATTGCAACAGATTACTCATTTATTGCAACAAATTAGTCATATATGTTGCAACAGATTACTCATTTGTTGCAATAAATTAGTCATATATGTTGCAACAGATTAGTCATATATGTTGCAACATATTACTAATCTGTGCAATATATTACTAATCTGTGCAACAGATTAGTCATATACGTTGCAATAGATTACTAATATGCGCAACATATTAGTCATATATGTTGCAACAGATTACTAATTTGTGCAACAGATTAGTCATATATATTGCAACAAATACTCATTTATTGGATTTACGTTACATGTTTAATCCATTATTAAAAAACAACAGTAGCAGATACATCCAGATAAGAAATTCAACTAAAAAATAACAAACATTAAAAAAATAACAAAAAACATAAAAAAAATAACAAACACCAACAAATAAAGTTCCTCATTTTCGTCTTAACTTAAAAGCTCTAATTTTTTACTTGTGAAAATCGAAAAGAAATGATGAAGAACGCGAAGTTGTTGTCGCCGGAGAATGTTGTCACGTCAACTGACGGTTGAAAGTAAAAAAGGAATGGGCAAGAACTCAAAACTATTTGTTGCCCGAGGTTGAAGTTGCACAAAATTGAAGGGAGAAATTTGAAAAGTTGTTGGTTGAGAAAAGTTAGAGAGAGAAACTATCGAGAGAAAGCGAGAAGAGAGAGAGATTGATTTACAGAGGAAGGGAACTTTTGTGGGTGTGGGTTAGTTTGTATTTTTGAAAAGATTAAAAAGTTTAGAAAATATTAATCAAGTCCACAATTAACCTAATCAAGTTTTTTAATTATGTTTGACCCTTTAAATTGGTCAATGCCACCAATCCTTCATTCAAGATTTAAAAGACACCTTTCCTTCAATTTTCTCTTCTTTCTTCTTCTTCTTCTTCTTCTTCTTCTTCTTCTTCTTCTTCTTCTTCTTTCTCACAAACTAAAAACTTCAAGAACTCATCAATGGCATCCAAGACTAATTTATCATCTTTCTCATCTCCAAGCACAAAATTGATTGGTTCCGGCATCAAGATCATCGAAAATTTCAAAATGGGTATTGTTCGTTGTTTCCAACTTCAAGGTCGTCAGAAATATCAAAATCAATATTATCCATTATTTCGGAATTCAAGGTCGTCGTAAATTTTAAAATGGACATTGTCCATTATTTCCAACTTCAAGGTCGTCGAAAATTTCAAAATTCTCTATTTTTTTCGACTTTAAGGTCATCAAAAATTTTAAATTCGATATTGTTCATTGTTTTTGGTTTCAAGGTCGTCGAAAATTTTGAAATTGGTATTGTTCGTTTTTTTCGAATTTAAGATAGTCGAAAATTTAAAAATTGATATTGTTCATTGTTTTTCACTTTAAGGTTGTCGAAAATTTTAAATTCGATGTTGTTTATTATTTCCGACTTCAAGATTCTCGAAAATTTCAAAACTGACATTATCCATTATTTTCGATTTCAAGATTGTCGTAAATTTTAAAATGGGTATTGTCCATTATTTCCGGCTTCAAGGTTGTCGAAAATTTTAAAATTCTCTATTATTTTCGACTTTAAGATCATCAAAAAATTTAAATTCGGTATTGTTCATTGTTTTCGGCTTCAAGGTCGTCAAAAATTTGAAATTGATATTGTTCCTTATTTTCGGATTTAAGATCGTCGAAAATTAAAAAATTGATATTGTTCATTATTTTTCACTTCAAGGTTGTCGAAAATTTTAAATTCGATGTTGTTTATTATTTCCGACTTCAAGATGGTTGGAAATTTCAAATTTGATATTTTCCATTATTTTTCACTTCAAGATCGTTGAAAAATTATTTGCATAGAAGTAGCTATAATTAAGTTTGAAAAGGAAAAGAGATGAAAAGTAATGGTGAAAAATTGATGAAAAGTGATAACATGGAGAAGAAAGTAAATAAAAATTAATTTTAAACAAAAAAATACATGTAAAAATATGATTGACGCGTGTATTACACCGCCTCCTCCAAAACTGAGTATAGCATTTTGGGGGTATAATAATTCCACTTTAAAATAGTTCAGGGGGGTCAGAGGACCCCCTCAAAGTATAGGTGTGTAGTTGGAATTTGGGGTAAAGGTTGGGTGGACTTTTGACCATTTTCTTTAAAAGAAAATAGAAAGAATTCTAATCGGTTTTCAAAAAAGAATTCTAATTATGTTACGAAATATAAAACAAAGAACAAGAAGAACAAAGAGAGAAGAGAGAAGAGAAGAAATGAGACTTCTTTATTTGTCATGAGGAATTCTTGAGGGGGGTTTTACAATGAAGGAAAACCCCTTTATTTCTAAGGAAAAACTAACTTTGGGGTTTCTAACTTTTCCATAAATAGACATCCACCATATATGGTAAAATAGATATTCACTATATATGATAATATATTTATAACACTCCCCTTGAATGTCTAATTGATAGATAACATGCCTCGTTAAGACCTTACTAGAAAAAACACAGTGAAAAAAAAATCTAGTGAAGGAAAAAGAGTACACATCTCTAGCAATACATATACAGGTTACCTCATTAAAAACCTTACAAGGAAAATTCAGTGGGACAAAACATCATAAGAAAAAAAGAGTACAACGTGTATTAACTCCCCCTAATGAGAACATCCTTGAACCTTTGCATCCCGATCTTGTAAACCAACTTCTTAAAAATTGTAATTGGAGGAGATTCGATGAATAAATCAATCATATTATCACTTGAACGAATATGTTGAACATTAATATCACTATTCTTTTGTAGCTCGTGTGTATAGAAAAGCTTTGGCAAAATATATTTCGTTCTATCTCTTTGAGCCCTCCCTTAAGTTGTTATCTCTTTGAGTCCTCCCTTAAGTTGTGTTGTGCATGTTCATTATCCTCATAAAAAATATCATGGGTACTTTGTCACATTTCAAATCACATTTTTCGCAAATGAGATGTATCGTGGACCTCAACCACATATACTCTTGGCTTGCTTTATGAATAGCTATTATCTCAGCATGATTCGATGAAATGGCTACGATAGACTGCTTTGTATATCTTCAAGATATGTTAGTATCCCCACATATGAGCATATAACTTATTTGAGATCGAGCCTTATACGGGTTAGATAAGTACTCAGCATCAGCATAACCAATTAGATCGGGACTACAATCTTTAGAATAAAATAAGATCATGTATTTGATCCCCTTTCAATGTCTCGTAGTAGGAGTATAACTATACCTTGCTAATAAATTGAACAAAAAAAGGTTATATCAGGCCTTGTTGTATTTGCAAGATACATTAGTACATCAATTACCCTAAGATATAGTACTTCAGGACCAATCCAATTCGTTATGTTTCTCATTTTAGTAAATAATCTATTGCTTCTGAAAACTCCCCAAGAGTTTCAATAATTTTCAAGCCATCATTTTATCTCTTATAGGGATAATAAACAAGTTTTCCAGAAACTTTGTATGCTTTAGGCATTTTAAATCCTTTAGTAATTTTCATATAGATTTTTGTTAAGTGACAATATCCACCATTTCGTGTGTGACATCTTCTAGTGTTTGGACTGCAAATCAAATAAGTGTTATGCTTACCAATATGCATCCTTTCATATCACTTGATAAATACTTCTACGTTGGTATGCTTAAATAAACGTAGAATTCAGATCCTCATAATCTTTCACAATATTGCGCCAATATTGTATCAAAGATATTGATAATATATCATTTCGTATCAGTTCATGGTGTGACATAATATTTCAAGATCTCATCACTTCATTATTTTTAAGTACCTGAAACTCTCATAAGGTTTCATGAAGTATCATATCGTAGGCTCTTCAAGAGTACATTACCTTCTTGCTATGATCATTTGCTCCTTATCCTTTTCAAGAATTATTTTATATAGAATCAATTGGTCTATCACGTTTCACACATGCTTAGAATTTATCCTTTAAGGACATAAAATAGGAGAACTTGCAGCTTAATATGAGATGCTTTTGGCATTTGACTTGAATTATCTTTTGAATGAGGATCTGATGATAATTCCCAACATATTTCATAGATGATTATAATCTCCCCCTTATATTAGGAAAATTAACCTACATCCTTCATATTCTATGAAGAATCCATCTGTATGTACCATGGTATATTTATTAATCGTATACCGCACATCAAAATTATTAGATGGACAACGTGTGGTTCATGACTCAGAACCAACTTTGAGGATGAACTAATCATAATATATTGGTTTGATCCATACAAGTACTTTTGTGTATGGTTTTTCAAATCAACACATGAAGTTTTGTTCTCATTGGCAATGATCCAACTATTTATCGAAGGCATTCAATGACAAACCATCATCATTAAGATGAATTGTCTTGATTACACAATCTGAAAATTATGCTCTTAACTCAATTTTATTGACCAAGAAACTTTATGAATGTCAAACTATAGGTTGACAATAAACTCACATGTGATCATCTTATATCGATGCATCTTAATAGATCACATGACAGGTGAACGGGCTTATATTTACCTTTTATACTTTCCAGATTTAAGGGATCCAATCCCAACATTAGTTGGTCCAACCAACTTATCATGAGAACAAGCAATATTACAAGTTCATGAAGAGTTTTCTAGTTCTTGAATATATGTTTAATATTCAATATACACATCTAATGGTTCATGTCAATTTATGAAATTTTATACTAGTAAACTCCAATTTTTTCATGACATGTATTTTTTTGCTTTAGTAAATTTCAGATTTACTATGATATGAATAGATTTCAGATTTACTACTTCGAAAGTAGATTTCAGAATAACTTCTTTCAATTATTCTACCTCTTTTAGAGGCGAGTTTCGATACCATCACAATTAAGTGCACGTTTGTATTGATAACCTTTTCTAAATATTATCACATTCGCCTTGAGGAATGAAATTGTACCTATAATAATCAAAATTCTCATTTTCATGAGTGGAATATAATCGTGTCTATCAAATTATGATATTTTGTAACCTCTTTCAAAATATTGCTAATTCAAAAGCAAATCGAGATGTGCATCTAAGGTAGATAATTTTTCTCTAAAAAATCTTGTAATCATAATAAACATGTGAAAATATTATCACTTTTGATGATTATTATCATATTATACCTCCTCGCTTATATTCGTGCATTTAATCACTTGTCTTCTTTCAAACATATTATGCACTGCTACCACATTCCCTTTAAGAATGGAGCAACGTCATATATTGCTACAATATTCACTTCATGGAATAGAGTATATTTAATGGGTCAGATTTCATGACTTTTTACCAAATACCCATTATTTTGCCTTAGCCATTATAATATCATCGATATGGTGCATTGAGATTAAACTCAACGTCTTATCCATATATAGGCGTCTTAGGCATAAATCGATGGTATTTGAATTAAACATCTTATCATCATGATGTATTGGAATTTTAACCCAATGTCTTACCCTCTTAATAAGATGAGACTTAAATTTATTATCAAATCTTTTAACAATATTATTCTTCATGAAAAAATTTAAAACATAAGTGGTTTCAAATCAATTATTTTTTCCTCAAATCCAACAATAATAATATCATTAGTAGCAAAAGACAAATAACATAAGGAATAACTAATCTTGAAATTACCGTTAGATTTATAATCTTACTTTGTTTGGCGGAGTCTCGTGCTGATAACATGTTATGAAATATAAATCAAAGAAGAAGAAGAATGGAGAGAAAAGAGAGGAGACTTCTTTACTTCTTATGAGGAATTCTTGAGGGTTTCTTTACAATGAAGTAAAACCCCTTTATTTTATAGGGAAAAACTAACCTTGGGGTTTCTAACTTTTTCATAACTAGACATTCACTATATATGGAAAAATAAACATTCACTATATGTGGTAAAGTAGACATTCACTATACATGGTAATATATTTATAACAAATTAAGTTTTAACTATACTGTCCTTAACAAAAGAAACCATCGTGTTCAATGGCCTAAATAAAACAAAACAATTAAAGGATGTCCTAAATAAAAGAAAGTAACAAAGAATTTCACGTAATATTGAAATAATGAGCAATTAAGATTTAAATAATTATTATTTGAAAAAATAATGAAAAGACGATTTTGTTTAAATAGAATTTTTTAATGAAGGACAAAAAGTTCAAATCACTTTTCTAAAGATCTTCACACTTTTAATATAACTAGTTTAACTGTACGTGTCTCGCACGTGCAACGTTTGATTATTTAAAATTAAAAAAATTTATCTATTCCGGAGATTTTTAGTAAAGTATATAATGTTCAATTCACTTTTTAAATATCTTTTGCAATTTAATATAATAATGTAAGCATAAACATATATTTTAGTGTAAGCACTATATATTTTACCACCAGAAGTTTCGATTGATCGATCATCACTTTTGCGTTTGTTATGCAGTAACTCGTTCTATTGCTACCAAAGGCTAAGAGAGACACATCAATTTGAACCATATTTCTGGTACAATTATTTTTTTTGCTATATTTAAAATCTTTTCTTGTTTTTAAAGTCAAATCTTTACAAAATCATTGATTACATTTTTATTACGTACTTAAAACTTTTAAAAATTTGATACTTCTTAAATTTTCTTATTCTAACACTTTAATATTTATTTCTAGATTTTTCAAATCTTCTTAAAATCAAATTTAGTTGATTTAGTATTCCTAAACTAATGAAAAAGGTATTAGTTGTCATTAATTCTGATAAATTCTAATAAGAAAAGGTTTTATCATAAATATATTTAATTAGTTTTCAAATCATAAATGTTAGGAAAAAAAATAGTGAAAAGATGATTAAGTCTAAAGAAAAGACTTTAAAAAAGTTCAAACAATATTTCTAAGGTCCTTCACACTTCTAATATATTATAGATATAGATATAAATATAGATTTATTGCAAGTTTTAGTAATATTTTTAAACAATTATTTTATTAAGATTTTAATTGCAAGTTGTAACAACTTTTTTAAAAATTAATTAATTTATTTTTTTAAAAAGTGATAAAACATTTTAAAGAACAATTAACTCCTTTTTTGGGATTTAGTAGTCAATTTCTCCTAAATAACTATGTTGATAATTATGGAAGGTAAAATATGGTCAATATTATATCTTAATTTATTATGCTTCTTATTTCTTTCAAAAAAGTCTCAATTTTTTCTAAAACAACTTTATTGAAATAATATTTTTTTTTTTCCAAAATCGTTATTCTTGATTATACTTCTTTTTCTCAATCATCTTAATAACCATTCACTTGTGTTGAATATTTTATTTTTATCATTTTTGGTTTCTCTATTTCTTTTAATCGATTTTTTCTCTTGGGGATTGAATTTCAATTCATTTAGGGATTACTTTTATTCAATTCCATTACATGTTCTTCAAATATTATTTTTTGAAGCCATCATTATCAATGAAGGATTATTCATTATACAAATGTTTTAAACCAATTCTTCTCACAATAATATTTAATTTGAAGAACAAAATAACATTAATCAAACCAATCAAGAACTTAAAATAGAAGAAAGAGATGAACAAGTTACCAACAAAAATGATCAATTGAAGAGAGGAATTCATGTGTGTAGACACGTAATGTTGTCCCTCCCATAAGTCAATTATACCCATTTACCCCACCTTATCATACGCCCACCCTGTTTTAATATTTTTCCACAAAAAGATAAAATATAACAAATCTTCAATAATTTAATTATCTAACCCGCATGCCCTCCACTACCCCACCTATCCCCTACCCCACCTAATCCTAACCACTACGCCAAACAATCCCACTGACACACTCCTCCACTTACCTCTCTTCTCCACAGAATAAACAACAATATACACAAAGCTCCATCTCTATTATAGAGAAAAGAAGGCAATTTACACACTACATACTCTCACACAGAGGAGAGAGAATACACAATAAAAAACAACTCTTACCACACATTTACAAGACTCATATACGCACACACTCAGAATACACATATACACACATCACACACACAGCTACACACACACACTAAAAAAGATAGAAGAACACGGTGAAGTGATAAACAAAAATAGAGATCTTTGAGCGAGAGAGAAGAGAGAAATGACGGGGATGACTGTTCCAGTGAATTCTCATCGAAAATGATATTGACGCCTAAAATTTGAGTTGTTGCCATTTCCTATAACTGCCCGAGCTTATCATAGCTCTGGCGAAATAAAAACAGTAAGTCTAGCTCAAACCAATCCGAAATAAGCTTGTTTTTATCAAAAGCCACTGAAAAATAGCCCCGCGGACACACAATAGCTCCGGCCAACAACTGCCACCGTAAAACACCATAAAAATAAAAAAGAATCATTGGATTTAATGCAAAACATGGGAATTCGAGTTCGGCCATTTAAGCCTCGTTTTGAAATTTGTTATTTGGCTTTCATTTTGAAGTTTCTCTGTTGGTTGGGATTTTGTTGATTTGGGTTCATAATGAGGCTTGATTCGATATTTCGGGCATGGATTCTATCTTGTTTAAGCAGTATAATACATTAATTCTGAAATTTTTCTCTAAGGTCTAATTCTTTTAACTCTTTCTCTTCATTTTTATCTTGATTTGTTGGATTGATGTTATGGTTGATTGATAATTATGATTGGGTGTTTCTTTGTGAATGTTTGACGTTTAATGATTGATTACGGTACAAGATTGATGTTAATATGGGTGGATCACCATTTTTCATGTGGGAAATTTGTATGTTAAAAAATAAACTTGGGACGGGAATTGATAAAAAGGTGAATATTGATTAGTTTGATTCATTGATCGTTGTTTGATTTAAAATGGATGTTAATTTTATCGTACTCGATAGTATCATGTGTTAGGCCGAGAATCAATAGGAAAATATTAGATCGGGCAGGAAAACTTAGGGATTATGAATTGTTGAACGTTCGAATGCGTTGAATGATCGTTATTTCATCGCATCTAAATTTATTGTACTCATTTGGCTGGGGAATGCCCCAAGGAAAATTTTATTCATTACCGAGAATTCCCCACGATACTTTGTACTCGAAATACCGATCATGATCAAGGCCTGAGGCATCAGATAAAGCATAGCGTAGGATAGTTAGAATAGTTTAGATTTCAATTTCAACATTTTAATTTCAGTTTGTAATAAATTGAACCGAACACTATTTTTTTGAGTTTTGAATTATTTGGTTGTTTGTTTCTTTTTTTTTCGTGTGTTTTATTGGTTTATACATTCCATAGTATTGCACTAGCCGATATAGTTCACGGAGCGATCGTGGTTGAACCACGGGATCGAGGGGTGCCTAACACCTTCTCCTCGGTCAATAAAATTCTTTAACCGAAATCTTTGTTCTCGGACCAGTTTTGAAAGAGTAAAAAAATCATTTTGAAAAAGAATTTTCAAAGCTGACTTGGCAGACCTGATTTATGCCAAGTGACGACTCTGAGTTTTGATTGTTAAAAGTCTTTTTCAAAATAAATTATTTTCTTTTTTCACTTAATAATAAAACCCTTTTCAATCTTAAAATCAATCTTTTTTGGTAAAAAAGGGGTGTGACATCTCTAGCAACTCTGTTGGGGATTTCAGAATACGAGCTTTATTTTGAGTTGTATCGGCTTAGTGTGACACTATAGGTGTATAGACACTTTATTTGTGTTATCGTTTGTATTATTATTTTATCATTGTTGAATGCCTACGTGCTGTGTGTTTACAGTTTTTCTCCTTTTTGTTACCGCTTTATATCTTTAACACCCCGGGAGTACACCCTGGATGCCACACGATTCTAGAAACCACAAGTGTTCCCAAGTTAACCCATGAACTGGCATACTGTTAAGCAACTGAATTATAATACATTAAATAAAAAGTTCTGCTGTGCGGAAACATAATCATACTGAAAATCTGAAATAGTATGTAACTAATAAAGTTTTACAATCTTATAAATCTGAAGGAAGAAACTGAAATTACATGACTGACTCTGACTGACATCTATGAAGCCTCTATTATACTGACTATAGATAGCTGAGACATGTCTCCAACTACAACTAATCAATACATATGAAAAATAAATAAATTGTACATGAACTAAAACTGTCTGAAGTTCCCGAAATAAGAAAACTCATCACCTGCTGGCTGAAAGCTACAACTATTTGATCACGATGTGCGGGCTACAAATGGTACCTATATTATGAAACAATATGACCACATAGACGTATATGTGGATCATTACTTTTGGAATGTACTGAGTATGCAGGGGTGAATGCAATAAGTATAACTGATTTCACACGTAATCTTAAAACATGCATGCTAAGTGTAAGTAGACTCACCAATAGGTTGGAATAAACTGAAAGCTGAATTATCTTAAAAGCATGAGCAACAAACATAATATGGTAAGCTGGTGAATCACTACACTTAGTTTCTTAAAATATTTACTTTTGCAGAATAAGCAGAACTAAAGCTAGGATACAATAAGACATAGATACATGAATATACGAGACCAAACATACATGTACTGAGCTGATATGATAAATTGAATAACTGATTCTGGGTTACAGAATGATTGAACTCTAAGTAAAAGGGGTAACTAGTACCTATATACTGAGTAGCTGATAAATGAAATGGACTACTACTATTCGAACACTGAATAGCTGATGACGAATACTGAGCACATAATACTGAACTATAATTAGTCTGAATAACTGGGCTGAAATTATGGGATACTATGCATATGAGATAAGGACTAACGGAACAACATGAGATAATTGAGTAGGAATGCATGAAAACTATATTATCTAAGAATACAAGATCAAGTGTATATCTGTTATGGTACTGAGATAATCTATAATTTGAAAGACTAAAAGCTGTAAAACTGAGTGCCTAAAAGTCTGTACACTTAGTCAAGCAAATTTGAAAGTAAACTCTGAAACTGAATACTAAACTGAGACTGTGGGAGGCATCATCTAACGGACATGCCCTAAATAAGCTAATTGGGGTCCAACCTATAACCCCAGTTAGAAGGATGCCAATATCGTGCCCCGGGTACTAATAATGGCTGTGTGAATCCACTGAACTAGTTTCCCGAAGGACTAAGGAGTAACCCTTTACTTGCAGGAAACTTATGAGATATGTGTCAACCCTAAGCTGCCAGGAAGACATCTCAAACCTACGCTGGCTAGATAGTTCTGTAACTCAAGCATTGCTACTAAGGGTCAAACCCTATGTTGGCAAGAATACCCCCATCCTTGGGTTCACTCGGTGCTAAAGCCTGCTCCCAACTGAACTGACTCAGATTACTGAACTGATCTAAGTTTGCTGATTATAATATTTGACTGAATTGATACAGCTCATAACATATCTGAAAGTATTCTGAAAATACTGAGACTAAGTAAACAACTAAGTTTTTAGGTATTCATAACCCCCAGGACTCAATAGCACAACAATAGGGACATACTAAAACTTGGAAAGCATAATTGGTATGCATTGTTTAAAACTCAATCATTTAGGCCTTTCATCAAACACTTGAAATTCATAGGCTTAAGCATGAAAATAGTTAAACGTGTGATCCAAACATAGTTGCAATATCAAAATCATGGATTAAGGAGTTAACATGTGAATAATTATTATCCAAACGTGTCAAGGATGAATTTCAACGAAAATACTTGGGAATCATGAGCTTGAACATGGAAATGTCTTAAACATGAGGGAACAATAGAGTTACATGAAAAAATTCATAACTTGAGGATTCATCTTAAAATTGATTGAGCATGATATGGGAATTTTATCAAATATGTGGAGACCCTAAACTTGTGCATGAGAATGAGCAAGCATGCAAAAATATCATGGATACACGAATCCATTTACAAATTAGGGATTAGATATGATGATCATAACATTCAAAATATGTATTGGCTCATTCCACTTGAAAACACATATACTCTTAACTAGAAATCAAACACATGGGGATCATGAGTTAAAACATAGGAGTAGTTAAACCATGAAAATCACATAAATTTCAATATTAAAAACATGGGTTAAAGATTTAACATGTGAAAATCACCATTTGAACATATCAAGGCAATTTCAACAAAAACCATTTGTAAACATAATACATAATCAAAATTCATGGAGGTTTCATAGATATAATTCATATTAATATGTAAAAATCATAACTTTGAACTTAAAAATAGGTTTTGGGCTCCATGAGTGAAAGGGGACCCATGGATGAATCTCACATACCTTAATTAGATAGATTCTTGAAGAATTCTTGAAATTGAAGCTTGAATCCTTGTATTCTTGAGAAGAAGCCTTGAACTTTGTTCATGGGAGAAAGTGGAGGGTTTTTACATAAGAAATATTTAGGAAGATGGGCAAATAATGCCCTTTTGGATGCTATAAATTGTCCCTTGGACGTTTGGGGTTGAGGGGAAAGGACCACAGTTCCCCTTGACCCTTAAGAAGTTTAAAACGTGAAGGAATAGACTAGGTGATGCAATTTTTAGTCTAGGGAAATAGATCCTGTGAAGATCCCTCTAGAGCGGCGCAGTAAGGCCCGTTGCATGGGCATATCGCCTCCAGTTACAGCCTCTTACGGAAAAAGCCATAACTTTTCGCTCGGGTATCAGATTAAGACGAAATTGGTATTGTTGGAAAGATGATTCAATTATCTACAATTTAGTGGGTATTGAGCTAATTTCATGTATATCAAAAGTTATACACGTTTAAAGTAGATCCTTACAGAATCGAATACCAAACTTTGGACGATCAAAGACTCTAAGTTTAATTTTGTTCTAAGTGATTCTTATGAATATTTTTCACCACGAAAGCACATCAAACATGAGGATAAGGATCATGAAACTTTTATTCACATGAGAATCATTTGGATTATAACTTATACATGTAGAAACGACGGTTCAAAGACTAGCTCAAAAATGCGGCGCCTTACAATATTTGTTATCATTTGCATAACCTGAGTCATTTCTTTCACAAGTAGTCCCGTAGTACATGTTATGTAAATGGATTCTAGTTGAGTCACCCTAATTTTAGAAAAGATAGCCGTCGGCTGGTATGGATTATGTGGAAAGCAACTGCAGCCACTATTGACCATACGCTCCCCCGAATAGCCTTGTTAGTAGACCCAGCCTAGGTGAGCCTTTCGGTCATGTTTATCTGTATCATATTGAGACCTAGTGGGACCTACTTGGTCCTTTGTAGGAGACTTGCCCATAAAGCATCCCTACATGTTAATTGTTAAATCTTTGAGGGTAACAGAGTCATTTGACGGAGTGATTGGGGGAAAGCACGTGCTAGAATTAAAGAAAAGTATGTAGGTAAGAAAAAATAAAAAAATAAGAGAAAAGAAAAGCAAGTCGATAAAGAGTTTCATAGTTTTTTTTGGAGTTCTTTATGGCTTTGTTTCCTACAATCCAAATATTCAAAAAGATTTTTTACCTTTTGCACTCATTTTCAAAAAAAAAAACAAAAACATCAAAAAGATTTTTCTTTTATTTTCTTTAGCAAGCAATTACAACAACAACAAACCCAGTGTATTCCCACAAAGTGAGGTCTGGGGAGGGTAAAATGTACGCAGTCCATACCACTAACTCCGAAGAAGTAGAGAGGTTGTTGTCGATGGACCCTTGGCTTAGGCTAGAGAATACACAAGGTCGTAGTGAAACATAAAGCAGGATGGATGACATAACATAAATAAGGAGTAAGCAATAATAAAATAGATATCATAGAACTATGAAATAAGAGAAATATGAGTAATTCAAAATAAGAAATAAGAGATAGGATACCCACCTTCTTGTAACATACACCCACAGACCAAAGACACCCACCACACACAAACTCTACTGACTAGGGGCTCCTACTAATGGACACAGTCTTATGTTTACTAACCCGGGTACACAAGAGCTCTCCTAACATCTTGATAAAACTCACACACTCACATTAGCCTTCTACCCTTATCCGCGACCTCCACACCTTCTTATCTAGGGTCATATCCTCAATAAACTAAAACTGCTCCATGTCATGTCTAATCACCCCCCCTCCAGTATTTTTTAGCCTACCTTTACTCTTTCTAAAGGCATCAAAAGCTAACCTCTCGCACCTATGAACTCCGTGCCCCTCCTCATCATATGCCTAAACCATCTTAGCCTTTCTTCTCGCAACTTGTCCTCCACCGAAGCCACTTTCATCTTATCACTGACAGTCTCATTCCTAAATTTAGCCCTTTTAGTAATTCCATACATCCAATGCAACATTCTCATTTTTTCCACCTTCAATCGTTGAATGTGGAAGTTCTTTACTGGCCAACACTCCGTTCCATACAACATGGCCGATCGGACTGCCACTCTGTAGAATTTACCTTTAAGCTTAAGGGACACCTTTTTATCACACAACACTCTCGAGACGAGCCTCTACTTCATCCAACCTGCTCTAATACGTATAGAGACATCCTCATCAATCTTGCCATTTCCCTAAATTATAGACCCAAGGTACTTAAAATATCCCTCTTACAAACATCCTGAGAATCAAACCTCACCACCACTTCATCCTTCTGACTCGAGTCACTAAACTTGCATTCCATATATTCCGTCTTGTACCTATTCAACCTGAATCCCTTAGATTCAAGGATTTGCCTCCAAACCTGCAGTCTTTTCAATGAGAGATTTTTATAAAAGAAAATTTAAAAAAATGGTTGAAGTCTTGTATATTTCATATAACGAAATACCAAGAAGATTTTTCTTTTGTAGTTGTTGGTGTTAGTTTTATGTGCACTGTCAAGATAAAAAAAACCTAGAAAAAAGATTTTATTGACATTTTTCGTCGTCTGTCTTTGGTCGTGTCTCTTAGGTCAAGGTTCAGGTTGTTCTTTAATACTTAATTCTCCAATTTGAATGAACTACGCACAATGATTCTCCTCTCTCGGGAGTGAGATATGTAGACAGCCCTTCTAGGGTTCGGTGATCTTATTTAAGAAATTCCAAAAAAAATTCTTCACTCTTCATTTAGAGTAGGTGTTTCATATATGCCTTAAAAGAAAAATACAAAAAGATTTTTCTTAATAGTTTTAGGTTTCATTATGGATAAAATTCAAAATTGAAAATTCAAAAAGACCTTTTGTCAGCATATTTTGAAAATAATGATAAAATAAAAGGAAAAAAACGACTTTCTATTCATTTTAGATTAGTTGTTTGCACGTGTTGTTTCATCTAAAAAATGCAAAAAGATTTTTTTTTTATAATCTTAGATTTCATTCAAAAAGATTGTGTGAATATCTTTTGAAAAATTATTAGGTAATAGATTAGTTAAGCCATGCATTTCTCCATATGAATAATCCAAAAAAATTTTCTTTTGGTAATCATAGGCTTCATTTTGCATCGGGGAACTTAAACTGAAAATTTATAAAGATTTCCTTTTCCACTAAAATTTCATTAGAAAAAAAGAAGAAAAGATAAAGAGTTTGATTGACCATTTTTGGCCAAGCTTCATAAACTATGCACACCTGTTCTCCTCTTTCGAGGGTAAGATATGCAGACGCCATTTTTGGATTTGGTGATCTTTACAAAAAAAAAGGTGAAAAAAGCGGTTTTGAAAAAATATTGAACTAACACATTTGTTATTTCTATTTCTTTAGTTAGTTTAAGTTGGTTAGTTTGTGGCATTTTGTCTTGTCCTTCATATTATACCAAGTCCAAGAGAAAGGTAATTATGGCCAGCAGGGAGATTGGGTTTGTTATTCCTTATTAGACAAGGATTTTGGAGAGTGAGAATTTAGGACCTAATGAACTGATCTTGAAATTAAGGTGCCAAATGATAGGTCAAGCTTGGGCTAACAGGTTTCCTCCTCCCCCGTGTTCCATGAATAATCTAGAAAATCCTTCCAGCTTACCTCCAGTGTCAAATGCACAATTTCCCAATTTTGTTGACACGCCACAACATGTACTAGGGTTTATTTTAGGGCAATACTATCCCAACTCTTCTAATATTTATTTCCTAACTCCTCAACACAAAAATACCACATACTCGGCTCTATCTACCGTTTATGTTATTGCAGCACCACTCTTACCTGAAGCTTTTACTTTTGGTGTTCATCCACCGATTGTGCCTCTCTACTCTACGAGAGAGCCTATATCACAGTATTGGAATTTGTCGTGCTTTGAAAAGAGAATAGAAAAGATGATTCAAGATAAATCAATTATGGTGTTAACATTGATAGTGGGGAAAAATCTAATCATGTTAATGTGTAGACCAGTGGCTAAGATATCAAGCTCAATAATTGGAAAGACACTAATCCCATACTAGGAAGGAGTTTTGGTAGTTTGTTTTGCTTTCTTTTTTATTATCCGAATTATTTCAGGATTGTAGTTTAGGATCTATCTTGTTTTGTTACGCTGATGTTTATGTTCAAACCTTTCTATCTTTTCTTTCAATAAAATATGATGTTTTTTTTAGTTTTGTCTTATTTTAAGCTGTTTGTTTATCTTTATTACATATTTTATGTTGATTCTAGTGATATGACGTGCTTGTTGAATTTTCAGCCAAATCTTAAAATCTAGTTTGATCATGAAACATTGAATCAGAGGGTTAAAGTTAGAAAGAAACGCATTTGAGAAAATAGATAAAGGGTTGAGACATATGGTGATCAAGTTGAAGCCTTCTTTGAATAAATTAAGGCAGTCACTTTGATAATCATAAGAATAACTTGGTCATTAGTCAAAATACACATCAAATAATTTGTATTGGATATAATAGTGAAGGAAAAATCTCCTCTATCAAGAGAAAAAAAAGAAAAATTTTCTCCACGAAAGCATGAGTCATTCGATTGAGGAATGTACAACAAAGGTGGAGTCGTATGTTGGACAGGTGCAGAAGAAGTAGTGAGACACATACTCAGGTTAAGTAGTGAGACACATAAATGATCTTCATCTCCCACTTTAATATTGCATGTTATGTACTGGCATTTTTAAAGATTGATATGATGGAGGCATTCCATTCAGCTATCCAAACATTGTGTCATCCTTTTTTTACCCTATTTAAGCTTTAGTTGATATAGGACCAACCATCAAAACACAACAAATTAGATGAAAACTAGATCTAAAGAAGAAATGACAATCAAATCGAAGAGAACAAGCAAGAAGAACACCAAATTCATGCATAAAAGGTAAATATAGATATCTTGACATAAAAACATACAAACCAAAAGAACCTAAGGATGTATCAAATCCTAAGACCCTTATGACCTATATCTCTTATGACCTATATGAGTAACACCAAGATCATACGTTGAAACAAAATGAACTCAATCTTTCCCAAGCACCAACGTTTTTAAGCCAAATACCAACACTAGTGAAATCCAATACTAGATGCTAGCCCAAATTACAATCTCACAAAAGAGAGAAGAAAAGGTGTTTCAAAGTTTGTCTTTCAATATCATTCAATAACTAATGAGGAAATAAGCCTAAAAGTCTATTTATAGATTTTACATACAAAAACCAAAATGCCCTTAATGATCCTTGAAGGAGAGGCTCCCTTGGAGTGTGAGTAATAGGCTCTCTTAGAGTGTTTTCAAGGTCCCTCTTCACACATTAGCATATGCACTCTTTAGGGTAAATTCATGACTCATTCACAATCATCCATCTTTATGAACATGGGTTGTAGACTTTGGCACCCATATTATCCTTTCTATCTTAAAAGGAATTTGACCTCAAATTTATGGCTTCTTCACCTTCAATTATGTCAATGTGTGAGAGGTCACACACATTGAAGGTGTTGTGTACTTGATATTCTGGTGGGAGGTCAATCTTGTATGCATTGTCATTGATCCTTTCAAGCACTCAAAAAGGACCATTAACCCTCGGCATTAGTTTGGATTTTCTTTGTGTTAGAAATCGCTCCTCCCTTAGATGGACCCATACCTAATCACCCGGTTCTAGTACAAGTCTCGTTCTCCCTTTGTTGGCTCTCTTAACAATTTCTTGATTCTTCTCCTCAAGTCGGCTTCTCACCTTCTCTTGAAACCTTTTCATAGCTTCATCCCTTTTGCCTCCATCTAGGCTCAACACAAGATCACTAGACAAAGGGGTGAGATCTAAAGGGGTAAGGGGGTTCATGCTGTATACATACTCAAAGGGAGTCATACCCGTGGTCAAATAAATAAAATGATTATAAGCAAACTCAACTAGGGGTAGGTTATTCTCCCAAGAAGTTATCTTATCTTTAACCATGGATCTTAGCATAGATCCCAAGGTCCTATTCATTACCTTAGTTTGGTCATCGATTTGAAGGTGGCAAGAGGTTGAGAATAACAACTTTGTACCAAGCCTACCCCACATTGAATTCCAAAAGTGACTAAGGAACTTGGAGTCCCTATCACTAACAATGGTTTAAGGAATCCCACATAGTTTCACAACATACTCAACAAACAAAGAGGCTATACTAGATGCATCCTCACTCTTGGAACAAGGGGTGAAATGGGTCATTTTAAAGAAACGGTCAACCACTATAAAAATGCTATCCATTCATTTACTTATACTTAGTAGACCCAAAGCAAAGTCTATGATATGTCAAGCCACAGATGAAAGGGGTGGGAAGTGGGGTATACAACCCTTGAGAGAGGAGGTGAGATTTGGCACTCCTACAATCCATACATTGGCCACAAATCTTAGCAACATCTTTGCATATTTTAGGATAATAAAATTGTTCCTCTAAGATTTTGAGGGTCTTTTAAACCCCAAAGTGTCCCATTAGGCGACCATCATGTGCCTCTCTCACAAACAACTCTCTCCAAGAACTAAAGGGCACACACAACCTTCTTCCTTTAAGCAAATAACCATCAAACTTGGAATAGGAAGTGAAACCCCTTTCCTTGAGCCATCTTTCCCTAACCCACTCTTCACATTCCCTAAAGACAGGATCAAAGATAGGGTCCTTGGGATATAAAAATCTTAGGCTCTCAAATCCCATTAACTTGGAAGATAAGGTAGAAATAAGCACATGTTTCCTAGATAATGTGTTGGCAACCATATTTTCCTTTTTTTGTTTGTATTGAATGACATAAGGGAAGGATTCTAGGAATTCAATCCGCTTAGCATGCCATTTGTTCAACTTTTGTTAGGCCCTAAGATGTTTCGAGGATTTATGGTCAGTTCAGATTACAAACTCTTTAGGCCACAAGTAGTGTTTCCAATTACCCAAAGCTCTAATCAAGACGTATAACTCTAGATCATAAGTTGAATAATTTAGAGCTGTACCCTTGAGATTCTCACTAAAATAGGTAATAGGTTTGAGATCTTTCATTAAGACGACATTAATTCCTACTTTACTTGAATTGAATTCAACTTCAAACATCTTATCAAAGTTGGGTAATTGCAATAAAAGAGCGGAAATGAGCATAGCTTTCAAGGTTTCAAAGGCCTTAGATTGATAATTACCCCACTTGAAAGGTTGATCATTTCGAATGATCTCGGTTAAAGGGATAACAATGGTGCTAAACCCTTTGACAAACCTTCTATAAAAGCTTGCCAACCCATGGAAACTTCAAATTTCTCCAATAGATCTTAGGGTCGGTCAACTTTTAATAGCGTCTATCTTGGATTCATCCACCTCAAATCCCCTTGAACTTACAACAAATTCCAAGAACACAACTTTATCAACACCAAAAGAACATTTCTCAAGATTAGCATATAACTTTTCCTTTCTAAGGACATCAAATACATTTTGCAAATGCAACATATGTTCTTCAAGGGATTTGCTATAAACCAAGACATCATCAAAGTACATAACAACAAACGTTCTAATGAACAGTTTCATCACATGATTCATTAATCGCATAAAAGTACTAGGATCATTAGAGTGGCCGAATGGCATAACCATTAATTCATAGAGACTAAATTCGGACTTGAAGGCGGTTTTCCATTCATCACCCAGTTGCATTCTTATTTGGTGATAGCTACTCCTAAGATTAATTTTTGAGAACGCACAAGAACCATTCAACTTATCAAGTATATCATCCAATCGGGGAGTAGAGTGGCGATATTTTACTGTTATTTTATTGATGGCTCGGTATTCCACATATATTCTACATGTTCCATCTTTCTTTGGCACCAAAAAGATCAAAACCACACATGGACTTATGCTTTTCTTAATGTATCCTTTATTGAGAAGTTTCTCAACTTGCCTTTAAAGTTCTTTGGTGTCTGTAGGGTTACTTCTATATGCCTGTTTGTTGGGCAATTGAGACCCCAGCACAAAGTCTATTTGATACTCAATTTCCCAATGTGGTGGTAACATTTGTGGAAGTTTCTTTGGAAAAACATCTTAAAATTCCCACGAAATAAAGGAAATAGAAGGAGGAATAGAAAAAGAAGAAGAAGAAGAAGAAGAAGAAGAAGAAGAAGAAGAAGAAGAAAAAGAAGAAGAAGAAGAAGAAGAAAGGTTATTAGTAAAAGTATGGGCTAGGAGAAGCATAGGTGTTTTGTCATCATGCTCCTTGAAAAGATTCTTCTTCCTAGCCAGCATAACCATATGATCTTTCCCTTTAGAACTAGGCAGCCCCTCGAATTCTCCCCTTTTACCACTCTAGAGTTCCCTCTCCTTTCTTCCTTTTTCTTTTAACTTCCTCAATTGCTGATGTATCTCACTCACTTGAGATGGTGAAAGAGGATAAAGTGTGAATTTTCGGCCATTGACTTCAAGTGAATACCTATTGGTTCTTCCATCATGCTTGGTAGACCTATCAAATTGCCATGTCCTACCCAACAATAAATGACATGCTTGCATAAGAATTATATCACATAACACCTCGTCTTGGTAGTTTTTCACTTAGAATCGAATCAAGCATTGTCGAGTCACCTTCAATTCTCCATACTCATTCAACCATTGTAGCTTGTAGGGATTTGCATGTGAAGTAGTGGGGAGTTTTAAGAAGTTAACCATAATAGAACTAGCAATATTAGTGCAACTCCCTCTATCAATAATTATCGTACATACACCACCATTGATAAGACACTTAGTATGGAATAGATTCTTCCTTTGGCTTGGATCATCTAAAACCATACTGAACATGACTGGTCTCACCACAGAGTTTGGAACTTGACACTCACCCTCTTGCGGCCAAGTGTCCTCTTTCTCACTTTCTTCTTGTACCTCAATATCTAGTTTCTCTCCATCTTGAGGTTCCACCTCATTCTTCTCTATTTCTAACTCTACCTCCACTCTAAGATAGGAAAACTTCTTTTTTCTAAGGATTACGTTCCTTTGGTTTGGATACTTATTTGCCTTATGTCCCCAACCTTGACACTTAAAGCATTAGAACTTTTTAGAATTAGGAGTAGGATACTTGTTACCTTCATTTCTTGGAGGATACTTTTGAATGGACTTGGTCTCAGGTTGCTTGGCATAAGATGGTTGTTCCTTGTTCTTGTTCCAAACCGAGGAGGATTGAACCACCTTCTTGTTTTTAGGCCAACCTGAGGATGGTTGTTGACTCTTAGACTTGTAGACCGACCTCTCTTTGGTCTCCTTTTTAATCTCCATAGCCACTTGGAAGATACCATCAATGGTTTTAAATTTGTGGAGAGTCAAATGTGAAGATATGTCCTTGTTTACCCGACCTCTAAATGAATGATGTCAAGACTTACTTGCTCCTCTTGATCATCAAGCTTCAACATCAATTGTTAAAACTCATTATAGTATGCCATAAAACTTTTGCTCCCTTGTCTCAAATTGTACAATTTGGCAAGGAGCTCTTTCTTATAGTTCTCGGGTAGGTACCTTGCTCTCATAAGATGCCTTAGTGTAAACCATGGAGGGGGTTGTGCCTCATTCACTTTATTCCCAAACCTTTTGACATATTCCCAACAAGTGTTAGAATACCCCTCAAAGTATCCTCTAACATAACAACTCTTCTTTTCTTCGGTTAAGTCATTCATTTGGAATATCTTGTCACAAGAGGACTCCCAAGCAAGATAGGATTCGGGATCACTCTCACCCTTGAAGATAGGAATGCTAACTTTGATTGAGTTGATGCCCACATCTTGGTTTTGGAGTCCATGTTGGTTCCATTGACCAACTCTTCCTCCTCGACCTTGAAGCTCCATTTGATCAGCATATCCACCCCTCATCTTTTATTCTCTCAAGTATGCATCACCATATCTCCATAACCTTATTATTGATTCCCTCTACCATAGTCTTCTACATGGATTGGTTGATTTTGGTTAAGTGGAGCTTGGACAGTATGCAGTAGATTTGGTGGATGGTAAGGTCTTTGGTTAAGTGGATTTTGGATTTGAGGCATTGGATTTTATGGAACGTATGGCCTTTGGTCAAGTAGAGTTTGGATTGGGTAGTTCGGATTTTGTGGTGGAATTTGGTTTCCAAATTCTTCTTGTTGGACTTGGTTTAGTTGGGGATGTAAAAGTCTATTGAGGTCTCAGGTTTGTGGAGTTTGGACTTGGTTTTGTGGAGGTCTTGGTGGATAGATCATTTAACGGAGGGTCTCAGGTGTGATGGTAGTAGAGTTGTTTTGGGATTGTCCACTCAAAGACACATGGTAGTGTTGAGGAGTAGAGGGTCGGGAGTTCCTTTGACTCTCAACATGATCCATCCTACCACTCAATGTTGACATATCCCCCTTCATTGATGTCATACCCCCTTTTATTGATCCAGTATTTGACCCCAACCTCTCAAGAGTTTGATTGATAGCTTCAAGAGAAGCCTTGAAAGTATCAAGAGTATTATTGTCTACGGTTTGAGAAGTGGTTCCTTCCATTGACAAGGTACTTAAGGAAACACCTATAAAACAACAAACAATGTTAGTTCAAAATATCCACACCACACTCTCACTCTATTGTTTGCCTTACACTTGGCCTCACAAGTATTAGAAGTCGGTTTGTAATCCGTGAGCAATTGAGGGATGAGTATACTTTTGTCCAGAATAGATTTTCATTTAAACGACTCAATTAAACCTTGATCGGACTTGAACCAACAAACGACAACAAATCACAAAAAGAGAAAAGCATACAAAGAACTTAAACACGAAAGAAAATGACTCAAAACTAATTCACAACCTAGTAGACAATTACTAGTTTGTAAATTAGTACTAGAATCAACAAAATGCAACTAACAAATCAAAATTTGAGCTAAAAATTCGGTTGTGCAAGAGTGATGGCGTGGCAGCTTGCGGTTGGTTGAGAATTTTGAAATCTTTTTGTTCTTGAACCTTGAATCTTTGTCAATCATTACTCAAGAGAGGTAGAAATTCAATTTTGTGGAAGAAAATACTAGGTTTGGAGCCTTTTTCAAGCTCAAATGAGTTTGAATTTGAGATGGTCCCACCCTTGTACTTTCAATTGTACTTGAATCTTCCCTTTGCTTTCTTCTTTGGATGACTTAATATATGCTTGGAATATTCTTTGTTCAACCAAATTCTGCATTCTCTTTCTTTATTTTTAGAGATCAAACAACCACTTTTGAATATTCTTCTTCAACAAGATATGAAGATCTTGAAGAACACCAAGAACATTCTAGGTTTGACCAAAGTTGACCTTTAAGCAAACGAACTCAGAATTTGATTTTTCTTGGAGATCTAAGGTCACTGTGCCAAACCAAACTCAAACATCACAATATTAACCTAAAACATCACAACCACACTATCCAAAATGATATCCACCCTTAAATATGTTCAAACACAAGCTTAACAATGGTTGATGGTTCAAAACAATGCAAATTTAGCTCAAATCTTAGATCTAGACTTATTAGTGGAAGGGAACAAGGATCTAGCACTAGAAATAACAAAACACACAAAAACTAAGAAGATATAAGATCTATATTTTGGCCTAAGTGAAAAAATGTGACTCAATACTGTTTTTATGATTTTTTGACTTTTGACTCTTTTTTGTGATGATTTTCTTCAAAGTAACAATAATCCAAGACTTAGAGTTGTGAATGGCCTTGAGCTCTTGGCACCCATATCGTTAGTTCTATTTTATTTCATACCCTCTTTTGGAATCAATATAGAGTCAACAAAGTTCAAAAAGAATCGGGTCGAGCAAAATGATAGAGTCATGAGTCAAAACAGTTAAAAAAATAAAGAAAATAAAAACATAAAAAATGTGTCAAAAAGACAAAAAAAAATGAGAAAAGTGTTAAGATAAATAGAGTCAGAAAAGGTCCCAAAGAGAAAAAAAGAGATAAGAAATCAAAATCAAGTAAAGAAACAAGTAGTCGAGACTACATTTGACCTGATTCTCCTCTCTCGGGGGTGAGATACGTAGGTAGCCCTACTCTGGGTTTGGTCCAACTAAATAAACAATTTAGAATTACCCGGTCAAAAGAAACTGGGGCATGAGTTAATCTTTATTTTTTGAGTTGATTCCAAAAGTTGTAAGTCCTACCCCGTTTCAAGGGTTGTTTGGGCCTCACGCCATCCTTCTTTCTAACCCTATTCAAAAGCTAAGTTACAATTAAAGAAAGACTCTCAGATCAATATTTGAGAATGTTAAGGCTAAGCATACAATGAAATATAATGATGCATTTTGGGAAATACTTGTCTTCTTCAGCATAAAAAATTAAGAGAGAAATAAAAATGAGAGATTCATAGCGGTGAAAATCCTCACAGGCACTGTAAGGAGATAGTAAGTTGAGAGAGATAAAAATGGGGGAGTCTTATTAGTGAAAATCCTTAAGGGCACCGTAAGATGATTGTGAATTAGGAGAAATGAAAATAAGAAAGTCTCATAGAGTCATATTGGTAAAAATCCTCATGGACACCACAAGACGATGGTAAGATGAGAGAAATGAAAATGAGAGTTTCGTTGACAAAAATCCTCACAGGAATTGAGATTGAGAGAAATGAAAAAAAGAGGGTCTCATTGGTGAAAATCCTTATGAACACCATAAGGAAATGATGAGCTGAGAGAAAGAAAAATGTGAGAGGCTTATTTGCAAAAATTTATTCAAGGCGTCACCAACCGAATAAGGTCTCTAAATACAATTAGCCCAAAGAAGTAACTCAGTTTCAAGGTCATTAACTCAATAACAATTGGTGAAAGTTTGGAAGAAAAATTTTAGGCAGCTTAATCCAAAAATGCATGGCATAATCATTAGAATTGATTGTCATTTTCAGATAAGGTTTTCTGTTCTTTGTTTCAAATGGGGACATTCATTGTCTTTTTTTTCTTCTCTATATTTTCATGTTTGTTTTCTTGAGTCAGTTATTCAGATAAAAAATCAGTGTCATTTTTCTCGTGTCCTTAAGTCAAGTCCATGTCTAAACAAGTGAGAAAAGATTTCAAAATTTGCTACAGACTTCTTCATTTGCAAAAGCAAGACAAAAGGCTAGCACATGAAAGAAGCATAATTGTAATCCAAAACAAGTCAAATAGAAGGTTTTGTCAGAAACGAGTTTGGGGAATTAGGGAAATACCCAGGTTCTAAAGATTCATCTGAGAGACTTAGCAAAAGAGAGATACTGTGTTTTTTTCAAAGTCACTTTTAATAATATGAGCCTGAGTTAATGGTGTAACAATTCAATGACATATTCCATTAGTTAAAACTAAAATTAAATGGGACAAGTGCAAGAGAAATTGCCTCAAAAGCCAAAGCCACAAGCTAACCACCATGTTTTAAACTCATAGGTTTTCTTTGTATGAAATAGGAACACTTGCTACCATCAAATCAAAGGCTTCAAAGCACAAATATCCGAAGATGCAATTCCTCATTTCTGCAAATGTAAGAGGCAGTGTTGTTGTACAAGTTTGTTAATCACAATTATGGTAAAACTTATCCTCTTGTACCCTTAAGAGATACACTCTCTAATTTGGGTCTTTCATGTCTCATGGCTAGGAGGTGCACTTCCTAATTTGAGTTTTATTCCCAAAGATACATTTTTTAGTCAGAATTTCTCACTTTAATCTTAAGGGACGAACTTGTTGATTCATCTTTGCATTATACATTGTTGTAAGTAAATGTGATTGAGTTTGACACCCGCAAAAAAAAGTTTGATGATACACTGGGGAAAAAAAGAAAATTTAATTCCTGTTATTTGAAACTTCACTTCAAGACCCTCCTGGAAAATGGAACTTTACTTTTTGTTCAGTACCATCCAAGAAAATGAGAAAGAAAATAAGAATTTACTTTTGGTGCAGGAGCCTCTTGGAAAATGAGACTTTACTTTCTATTTAGTACCGTCCTAAAAAATGAGACTTTACTTTCTATTCAGGACCCTCCTGGAAATGGGACTTTACTTTCTATTCAGCGCCCTCCTGAAAATGGACTTTATATTTTGTTCAGTACCCTCCTGAAAAATGGAACTTGAGGGCCTGGAAAATGGGACTTTACTCTTTGTTCAAGACCCTTCTGGAAAATGGAAATTTACTTTCTGTTCAGGACCCTCTAGGAAAATGAAACTTTACTTTCTCTTCAGGACCCTCCTAGAAAATGGGACTTTACTTTCTGTTCAGGACCCTTCTGGAAAATGGGACTTTACTTTATACGTCAGGACCCTTTTGAAAAATAGAACTTTAATTTTTTTAAGGTCCTTCCTAGAAAATGAGACTTTATCTTCGAAAAATAGAATCTTTCTGTATCATAATCTTTGTTTGGGATAATTTTCGTTCTAGTTTTGATTTTGATTTCAGAAGCCTTCCTGGAGAACCGAGTGATGAAATTGTAAGTCAGGAGCCCACCTGAAGAATAGGGTGATAAAATACAAATTTAGGAGCCTGCTTGGAGAACAGGGTGATGAAATTGAAAGTCAGGAGCCTGCCTAGAGAATGGGGTGAAGAAATTGAAATTCAGGAGTCCGCCTGGAGAACAGGGTGATAAAATACAAATTCAGGAGCTCGCTTGGAGAATAGGGTGATGAAATATAAATTTAGGAGCCCGCCTGAGAACTGGGTGATGAAATTGAAAGTCAGGAGTCTGTCTGGAAAATAAGGTGAAGAAATTGAATGTCAGGAGCCCGCCTGGAGAATAGGGTAATGAAATTGAAAGTTATGAGCCCGCCTGGAGAATAGGGTAATGAAATTAAAAGTCAGGAGCCCGTCTAGACACTATGGTTAAGAAATTGAAAGATAGGAGCTCGCTCAAAGAATAGGGTGAAGAAATTAAAAGTCGAGAGCCCTCTTGGAAAATAAGGTGATAAAATTGAAAGTCAGGAGCCCGCTTGGAGAATAGGGAGAAAAAATTAAAATTCAGGAACCCTCCTAGAGAATAGGGTGATGAAATATAAATTCAGGGGCCCGCTGGAGAATAGGATGATGAAATACAAATTCAGGAGCCCGCCTGAAAAACAAGATGATAAAATTAAAAATAAGGAGTCCGACTGGAGAATAGGGTGAAGAAACTGAAAATCAGGAGCCCTCCTGGAGAATAGGGTAAAGAAATTGATAGTCAAGATCTTGCCTGGAGAATATGGTGATGAAATTGAAGGTCAGGAGCCTGCCTTGAGAATAGAGTGATAAAAATGTTAGGAGCCCGCCCGATGAATAGGGTAATAAAATACAAATTCAGGAGCCCTCTTGGAGAATAGGGTGATGAAATTAAAAGTAAGGAGATAGCTTGGAGAACAGGGTGAAGATTGAAAGTCAGGAGTCCACCTGGAGAATAAGGTGAAGAAATTGAAAGTCAGGAGCACTCATGAAGAATAGGGTGATAAAATTTAAAGTCAAGAGCCGCCTGGAAAATAGGGTGATGAAATTAAAAGTCTGGAGCCCGCTGGAGAATAGGGTGAAGAAATTAAAAGTTAAGAGTCCACATGTAGAATAGGATGAAAAAATTGAACATCAGGAGTCCACCTAAAGAATAGGGTGATGAAATTGAAAGTCAGGAGCCCACCTATAGAATAAGGTGATGAAACTGAAAGTCAGAAGTCCACCTGGAGAATAGGGTAATGAAATTAATAGTTAGGAGTCTACCTGGAGAATAGGATGATGAAATTGCAAGTCAGAATCCCGTTTGGAGAATAGGGTGAAGAAATTAAAAGTAAGGAGTCCGCCTGGAGAATAGGGTGATAAAATTGAAAGTCAGGAGCCTGCCCAGAGAATAGGGTAAAGAAATTGAAATTCAGGAGCCCGCCTAGAGAACAGGGCGATAAAATACAAATTTAGGAGGTCACCTAAAGAATAGGGTGAAGAAATTAAAAGTTAAGAGTCCACATGTAGAATAGGATGAAAAAATTGAACATCAGGAGTCCACCTAAAGAATAGGGTGATGAAATTGAATGTCAGGAGCCCGCCTTGAGAATAAGGTGATGAAATTGAAAGCCAGGAGCCCGCCTAGAGAATAAAGTAATGAAATTGAATGTCAGGAGCGCGCCTGGAGAAAAGGGTGATGAAATTGAAAGTCAGGAGCCCGCTTGGAGAATAAAGTGATGAAATTGAAAGTCAGGAGCTCGCCTAGAGAATAGGGCAAAGAAATTAAAAGTCAGGAGCCCGCCTGGAGAATAGGGTAAAAAAATTAAAATTCAGGAGCCCGTTTGAAGAATCAGGTGATGAAATTGTAAGTTAGGAGCCTACTTGGAGAATAGGGTGAAAAAATTAAAAGTCAAGAGCCCGCCTGGTGAATAAGGTGAATAAGAAAATGAAAGATAGGAGCCCATTTGGAGAACAGGGTGAAGAAATATAAAGTCAAACAACAAGATGAAAAAATTAAAAGCCAAACGATAAGGTGAAAGATTGTAAGTCACAATCTCACCTGGAGAATATAGCAAAGATTTTCAAATTCTGGTTCAAATTTAGAAGTACCACCTATAGAGCATGGTTAGTTTTTGAGTTCATCTCTAACACCAAATTTTGTATGGAGAAAGAATCTATTTTCAAGTTCAACTCAAGGCAGATCAGATTATTTATCACTTTTGAAAGCATTGAACACTCAAGTCCAGAGTCAAGAGAAGTTGCATAGATAGGACTTTTGTAATGTCAGTTATCTTTTTAACTTGTAATTTTATTTTGATGTAATGATAGAGTCGCGGACCGGAATCTCGACAAGACCTCACTCGACTCTCCAACTCGGTATAGTCTTTTCTTTTCAACTTGATACTATATGTGACTTGACTTCTACATAACTTAGAATCGGTAGGACATCCAAAATCGATACTCGATTTCACTTCGTCCTTTTGTTTGTTCCTTTTGAATAATGGTCAGGTCAAAATTTTATCTCGTTGTCTACTTCTTTGTCTGAAAATACTTTGTATTTACATCCAAAGAGGGGCATAATGTAGATACATAATTTTGTTCCTCCCGAAAGTTAATTTCACCCATTTACCCCACCTTATCATACGCCCACCCTGTTTTAATATTTTTCTACAAAAAGATAAAAAATAATAAATTTTTAATAATTTAACTATATAACCCACATGCCCTTCACTACCCCACCTATCCCCCACCCCACCTAATCATAACCACTACACCAAATAATCCTACTAACACACTCTTCCACTTACCTCTCTTCTCCACAGAATAAACAACAATATACAGATGGCTCTATCTCTATTGTTGAGGAAAAAAAGGCAATTTACACACTACATACTCTCATGTAGAGGAAACAGAACACACAATAAAAAATAACTCTCGCCACACATTCACAAAAGTCACATACGCACAAACTCATAATACACATATACACACATCCTGCACACACAACTACACAAATACAACGACACACATACACAAAATTAGAAAAGAGAAAAGAACACGGTGAGTTGATAGAGAAATCCATAGAAAACCAGAGAGCTTTGAGTGAGAGAGAAGAGAGAAACGATTGGGATGACTGTTTCAACGAATTCTCACCAAAAAATGCTATTGACGCTCAAAATTTGAGTTGTTCACTGTTTCCCGTCACTTCTGGAGCTCGTCGGAGCTGCGGTAAAATAAAAACAGTGAGTCCAGCTTAAACCCACCCCAAAATAAATTAATTTCTATCAAAATCCACCGAAAAATAGCCCAGTGGATACACAATAGCTCCGGACAACAACTGCCACCATAAAATACCATAAAAGTGTAGAGAGTCATTGAGTTTGAGGCAAATCAGGGGAATTCGAGTTCAACCATTTAAGCCTTATTTTGAAAGTTGTGATTTGGGTTTTGTTTTGAAGTTTCTCCGTTGGTTGGGATTTTGTTGATTTGGGGTTCGTATTGAGGCTTGATTCAAGGTTTCGGAAGCGAATTCCATCGTGTTTAATCAGGATAATACATCAATTTCGAAAGCTTTATCGAAGGTCCAATTTTTTTAACTCTTTCTCTTCATTTTTATCTTGATTTGTTGGATTGATGTTATGGTTGTTTAATAATTATGATTGGCTGTTTCTTTGTGGATGTTTGACGTTGAATGATTGATTATGGTACAACATTGATGTTAATATTGGTGGATAACCGTTTTTCATGTGGGAAATTTGTATGTCAAAAAAGAAACTTGGGGCGGGAATTGAAAAAAATTGATAAAAATGTGAATATTAATTATTTTGATTCATTGATCGTTGTTTCATTTGAAAATGATGCTAATTTTGTTGAACTCGATAGTATCATGTGTTAGGCCAAAAATCGATAGGCAAATCTTAGGTCGGGTAGGCAAAACTTAGGGATAGTGGATTGTTGAACGTTTGAATGTGTTGAATGACCTTTCTAAATTTTATGTACTTATTTGGCCAGGAAATGCCCCGAGGAAAATTGTATTCATCACCGGAGAATGCCTGCAATACTTTTTACTTGGAAGACCGATCATGATCAAGGCCCGAGGCATCGGTAAAGCATAGCATAAGATAGTTAGAATAGTTAGGTTTTAATTTCAGCATTTTTATTTCGGTTTGTAACAAATTGAACTAGATACTTTTTTTGAGTTTTGAATTGTTTGATTGTTTGTTTTCTTTTTTGTGTGTTTTGTTGGTTTATACATTTCATAGTGTCACACTAACCGATATAGTTCACGGAGCGATAGTGGTCGAACCACGGGATCGAGGGGTGCCTAACACCTTTTCCTCGGTCAATAGAATTCCTTAACCGAAATCTCTGTTCGTGGATCAGTTTTGAAAGAGTTAAAAAAATATTTTGAAAAAGGATTTCCAAAAGTGAATTGGCACATTTGATTTATGCCAAGTGATGACTCTGAGTTTTGATTGTTAAAAGTCCTTTTCAAAATAAATTATTTTCTTTTGTCACTTAATAATAAAACTCTTTTAATCTTAAAATCAATCTTTTTGATAAAAAGGGGTGTGACAATGTGATATGGAGTGTAAATGGCTTGTCTTAATTATTGTGTTTGTAGTTATTAGGAGAGTAAATTTTGATAAATTAATTATATTCTTTCCTTTGCTATTGGGCAAAATTCTGTTTGTGTTTATCTTTTCATCTTACCTTAATTATCATGTTATTAGTTAGTGAAAATTATCCTATATGTACCTTAATAATCATATTTATTCTCACCTCTTTTTACGCCCTCTCTCATCTTCTATAAGAATATACATTCAAGTGAATATCAATAAGATTTTGTGGATGGAGTGATTTTTATTTGTGGTTTTTTTTATCCGAATTTGTATCGAACAAATCATGAAACGAGTGTAGATATATATGTATACACAAATTACATGTGGTTTTAAGTTGAGTTATTAGACATAACAAAGTTGCCTTTTTTTAGTTATCCCTGAAATTAGAGTATCAATGTCGGCAATGTAATGTTATTTTGTAAAATTATTTGCAGTATGTAGTTTCCTCAATACAAACTCAATATTTGAAAAGTAAAATATTTTACTCAATATATAAAATAGCATATTACATATTGAATTCATACAGTGCTACAATTTTATACCAATTTATATATTTTCTTAAAGCAATACAAAACAACCAATTACATCATATAAAATAAAAATTATATTCATTTTTCGTATGCTCTTTTTATATGATACGAAACAACTAATCATATCATGTGGGACATCAATTTATATATTTTTCTATACTCCTATATTTTTTTCATATAATACAAAAAAACTAATCACATCATATGAGACATCAATGTATATACCTTTTTATATACTCTTGTCATGCAATTCCAAACAACTAATCAAATCATATGAGACATTAATTTATATACTTTTTTTCCATACAATAATAAGTTATATACATCTTTCACACAATACAATCAATATGTATATAGAAAAACAAAAACAACTAATCATATCATGTTCAATATCTAAATTTATCGATCCTCTATATTCGAATGATTATTGCTTTGGACACCAAAACAATTATTTGAATATAGATCTTCTATCTTCCGAATTTCTTTACTTGAATGTAAATTGCTTTAATCAACAATGAATTCAACACCACACTATTACATCCATAGTCACAGCCCTCAACGCCTAACGAACTAAGCACTCTGTGGAAAATCACCACTGTTGCAATTAGCTTTGACAAAGTGGATCTAAAACCTCTTCAAACAACCAAATAACCTACATATGAATAAATAAATAAATAAATAAATAAATAAATAAATAAATAGAAGAAGAAGACGACAATTAGGATGAATCAATTTAAAAGAAAATTGTGATGAAGAAGAAAAATGATATGCTTGATAATGAAGAATTGAAAAAAAAAACGTATGATTGATGAAGAAGGAGAAAAAAGATATGGTTAAAGAAAATAAAATCTTTTCAGAGAGAAAAAAAAAAGAACGATTGATATCCTGATAATAACTACCATTTTTTTATGGGTATAAAATCTTTTTTTCCTTATATGTGATTTGTATTTTACCTTTTTATTAAAATTTTATTTTTTATACCAAAAATTTGCTATAAGTTGCAATATTTAATGTTTTGCTATATCTTGCATTAAACTATCTAAAAATATTTATTTATATTTTTCCCTTAAGTGAACATTATCTCATAGTCTTTTCAATCAATTTGTTAGAAAGGTATAGTTTTGCTCCTACTAGAAGACATCAAAACATACGAGCTTATTTTATTCTAAAGATTATAGTTCCGATCTTGTTGGTTATGCTGATGCAAGGTACTTATCTTAACCGTATAAAACTCCATCTTAAATAAGCTATGTGTTCATATGTGAGGGTATTGCCATATCTTGGAGATATACAAAACAGTCTATCATAGCCACTTCATTGAACCATGCTGAGATAATAGCTATTCAAGAAGCAAGTCATGAGTGTATGTGGTTGAGGTCCACGATACATCTTATTCATAAAAAATGTGATTTGAAATGTGATAAAGTATCCATGATTTTTTTATGAGGATAATGTAGTATGCACAACACAACTTAAGGAAGGATTCAAGGAGATAGGACGAAGCACATTTCACCAAATTTTTTTTATAAAGATGTTTATTTACATTTTTTCTCCCTTAGCTTAATATGTACATGTATAGGAACATATATTTTTGTAAGATCGGTTGAACATTTCATATTCAAAAAGCATTGATTCATCTTATTTTTTCTCTCTCTATCTCTTTTCTGTACATTCTAGGGTTTTACTTCATCAACACTTTAATGACTGCTTGTTAGTGCGACTTTAACATATAGGACTATCAAAATAAACCTGTTAAGGCTTAACCCGCCCAATCGGTCGAAACTTTTTTGGGCTAGGTGCAAACTAATTTAAAATGGGTAATTTTCAGGAATAGACCTAAATTGGGATGACTTTCAAATTTAGCCCCAAATAAAAAAGTTTTCTTAAAATATCCTTTACCTCTTAACTAATATTTTAGGGCGAAATTACCCCTGAC
>NC_061112.1:83174759-83213093 GCF_002878395.1 Capsicum annuum
TCTTTTACTTTGATTTTTTATTTTTCTTTCCTCTTTTTTTTTTTTTTAAATTTTTCTCAACCCTTATTTTTATCTTAACACCTCTCAACGTTTACTTTTATAATTTTATTTTATTTATCTTTGATTTTTATTTTTTATTTTAAAAAAAAAATTCTCGACCTTTACTTTTATTTAATATTTTTTTATTTTTATCAACCTTTATTTTTTTCTCATTTTCTCTCAACTCCTACATTTTCTTTGATTTTTATTTTTTAAATAGTTTTCTTCATTTTCTTCTTTTTCGTAATTTTTATTATTTTTATTTTTTTCATTGATTTCTTCCATTCAAGTTACATCTAATGAGCAAGAGTTGACACTATCACATTATAAAGACAAGACTTATGACTTTCAAACAACAAGCTATGTTTCATGGGCAAGAATCGACACTACCACATTGTAGAGACAAGACTTATGACTTTCAAACAAAAAGTTATGTTTCATGGGCAAGAGTTGACACTAGCACATTGTATTTTGATTTATGAGATATTTTATAATTCTTACCTTAGAGGCACGACTTAGCTCAGGGACTTTCAAACAATAAATATACCCCACGGGCAAGGGTTGACTCTACCACGTTATGTTTTCATTTATGAGATGTCCATAGAGGCAAGACTTAGCTCAAGGACTTTCAAACAACAAATTATGCCCCATGGGCAAGAGTTGACTCTACCATGTTATGTTTTCATTTATGAGATGTTCTACAACTATTGCCTTAGCGGCAAGACTTAGCTCGAAGACTTTCAAACTATAAATTATGCCCCACGGGCAAGAGTTGAATTTACCACGTTATGTTTTTATTTATAAAATATTCTACAACTATTGCCTTAGAGGCAAGACTTAATTAACCTAAGGACCTTCAAACTACAAATTATGCCCCACGGACAAGAGTTGACTCTACCACGTTATGTTTTTATTTATAAGATATTCTTTAACTATTTCCTTATAGGCAAGACTTAGCTCAAGGACTTTCAAAGTACAAATTATGTGTAACGCCCCGAATCTGGTACCCAAAACACTACATGATGCTCATGACCCCAAAGGACCACAAACTAACCCATGACTGATATCTGTATCTATACACTGCATAATATACGGTACATATGTATAGATATACCGTAAAATGTAGAGTAGAAGCTGTAAGGCCATAAGGTTCAAAACTGAATAAAATATCTGATAAAATAATGTCTGAAAAATAGTACAATCACTACCAAAACAAATTTGAAGTAACTGTCTGACATGCTATAGTCTGAAAGCCTCTAAACTGTCTGAATAAGGAGTTGATGGGACATGTCCCCAACTAACTCCATCTACTAAAATAGATAAGTACTGAAAGAGTGACATAATCAAATAATATCATCCTCAAATGATGAGGACTCACTGCTAACTCTGTTTGCTGAAATCTAGAATGCTACTGATGCTCTGGATCTCGTGCTCCTAAACCTATGGTGTAAAATAAAACACCATAGCGCAAATGCATCAGTACGTTGGAATGTACTGGTGTGTAAGTGAGGTAGGCTGAATGCAAATGGTTCATATGCATGAACAATACTAACTGACTGAATGATATAAACGTGAGAATACATGCATGAATATGTAACTAAAACTGAGATCGTGATGGGGCTGAATACTAGGTTCTGACTACTGAGTCTACTGATAACATGGATACCCTGACGTCTGGGATTACGAATACTGGGATACTGAATAACTAAGTTTACTGATCCTGATATCTAAATCACTGATAAGTGAGGAACTAATACTATATTGATGAGTACTGAAGGACTAAAACTATATTACTGATACATGAATGACCGTTTCTGACAGTTTTGATTATGAAACACTTGGCCTGGTTGACTATATTTGACAGTCCTGAAGCTGAATAATGATAACATGAGGACTAAAAACTGATATAACTGATAACATAAGTGACTGTATCTGACAGTCCTAAATCTGATAGAACTAACTAAGTTCCATATTGTATCTGAGTTGACTGTATCGATAGTCTATATTCTGATGAACTATTTGAATTTTATTACTGAGACTGAGATTGAGACTGAAACTGAGACTGTGGGAGGTAATCATATAACTGACATACCCTAGAACTGAACTGGTGGGGTCTAACCTGTAACCTAAGCTAGAAAGGAGTCAGTACCGTGCCACGGGTAAAGACAAGCTGTAATATACCCTCGCTGACAGGGAGTTGTTCTGTCAACCCCTCCTGATAGAAAACTCAAATGAGATGTATAAATCCCTAAACGCATAGGGTGCATCTCTACCTACGCTGGCTACGTAATTCTGCAACGCAGGGATTGCTACTAAGGATCGTACCCTCTACTGGATGACAGTGTGTATCCTCATCCCTAGGTTCACTCGATGGTGAATCCTACTCCCAGCTGAATAGATAGTAAGCTATTTTACTGGACAGAGCCGATACTGATGGTATAGTTTAGCTGAGCTGAACTGAGTTTACTGAGTTCTGTTGATCGACGGAATACTTTTAAGATCTGAGGACTGATTTAGAGTACTAAAGTTACTGATATTACTGAGAATACTAAAGTTTCTGAGATTACTGAGTATTGAGTTCATTGGGATTACTGAACTACTGGGATTACTGGATTTTTTAGATTTCTGAGTTGCTGAGCTTTCCTGAGTCACATGACTGACTGAGTTCTATGGATCACGGCTTGATTGAGGATATTGTGAAAACATGACACTGGATCTAGGCATACAACTATACTTTTTGGGTATAAGTACCCTCAGGACTCAATAGAAGGAAATTGACACAACATCACTTGACTCTTCTTCAACACTTGGACCAATATTCATAATTCATAATAGCATAAGTTAGGGGATTTTATACTACACATGGTTCTCAAAGTCTTATACATGGAAGGGAATACATATAACAACATGCCATAAGTCCATCAATCTAGTTTCATGAACATTCCATCAAAAATCATAATGCATAATAATATCATAGAAGTTATTATTTTGATTAAGGTGTAGCATACATTTGTCATTTAGTTCACAATGTAACTATAATGCATGATTTCTAGTCTTTTAGGAATTTTATCAAACACCTTACATGCACAACTTAGGCATAGGTGTAATCAACAAATTATTCATCATGAACAACCAAATTTACATGTTTCCAACTCATATGATATCATAGATTCATAAAAACACATAAAGATTCCAACTTGGGAATCATTCAACATCAATAACATGAACATAATCCATTCACCACATAAATATCATGATATAGAATTTAAAAGAGGGTTCTTGGGCTTTATGGATGAAAGAAATCTATGAATAAATACTATGCATACCTTAGCTTGTGATTCTATGAAGATTGACGAAAAGATTCTTAAAATTTGACGGTGAATTCCCTTGGAATTGAACCTCTTATGAAAATCCTAGGGTTTGTTCTTGAGAGTTTTTGAGAGAAATTGAATATAAGTTGCTGAATTATGGCCAAAACTTATGTTATTAGGCTTATATAGGGTGGGAAAATTGACCAAATTGCCCTTAAGACACGTAAGTGTAATGCTGAAAAACTGGGTACAAAGGCTACGCAAAGGGCGGCACCTTTGGTATAGCCTTTTGTACTTGGGCGACGCCTTTGGTATCGCCTTGTGGAACTTGGGAGGCGCCTTTGGTGTTTAATTGCCCATAAAGGCTATACCATGGGCGGCACCCCTTCATAGCCTTTGGCTACTGGTTTAAAATCCAAATGAGCCCTAAACGGATTCTGAAAATTCCAAAATTTACTTAGAATGTACTCTTGTCTTGCCCCATCGCAACGAAATTTGAAAATCATAAAACAGATGTCGGGAAGGTCATTAAATAATTTTCCAAAGTTCAGAGGCTTAAAATGAGACTAAGTGTTGAACACTTATCAAAATTTTCTAAGTGTTGGATCTTTTAAAAAGCTTCAAGGAGCTAAACGAGCTGAATTTAACTGCAAGATTTTGGGGGGTCTTACAATATCTCCCCCTTGGAAACATTCGTCCTTGAATGAGCCTGACTGAGATGGGAGAATAGATCAACTGATGAACGCATAGAACATCCACAATTAAAAATATGCGATCATGACTGATATAACTGAAGAGCTAAATATAACATACAGAACATGCATATCTGATGCATGACTGATAATCTGAATTCATGAATATCTGATGCATGGATAATTGACTCATGGAGACATGACTGAATGTTCTGATGAACTGAATTTCTCACAATGAGAATGCATATCTGATGCATGATTACGTGACTGAGCGAATAAATGAACGCATGAAAAAATGTGAAATGGTGATTGACACCAAGTTTGTAATGGGAATCTAATATCAGGTTTGTAATGGTAGTTTGAACAAGGAACTGAGTAGGTTCAAGAAAATTGTTATGGAAACTGAAAAGTACTGATGAACCCATGTTATGCTAGAAGTATGCATGTACGGGCATATGAGGACATGACTAATACTGGAACGTGATGCATGAACTGATTTTCGTGAGCTAAACCGAGTCTTGAAACATGGTGTGTAACTGAGCTTGGAGCTTAAGGGTCAACTTATAAGTATCCTCTACTCCAAACTAGATTCATTACGTGAGTAGAGAGATTCAGATTCTTATGTTATGAAGGTTTTGAGGAATTATAGCGTATCTCCCCCTTGAGACACTATGTCCTTTGAAGAATGCTGGGTTGACTTTTCTGAGATATTGAGAAAAATCGAGGTGATACACAAGGCACCTAGGAATAGAATCGTGACTGATTATCTGAGATCTGAAACTGAGGTATAACACATGAACCGAGTTGAGCCCGCATCTACCTGGTTGATTCATCTCATAATGGTTTCATTTATGAGATTTTGGATAGCGCAAATAGATGGAAAGATGGGAAACAAAACTGTACGAACTTGTCTGACTGACTGCTAGACTGAAGTACTGGCTGTTTAAACTAATTCCCTACCGACTGACTCATCTGCTCTGCTGACTGATTAATGGTTAGGTACTGAGCTTACGAGATTGAACGGTACTTAGTCTGAATAACTGGGCTGAGGATATGGAGTTTTTCTTACGAACATGAGAAAGGGACTAACTGAGTAACATGAGACAGCTAAGCGTGAATTCGTGAAATACTGAATTACCCGAGGACACAAGGCCAGACGGATAACATGCTCTGGAAATATTCTATAAGCAGAGGTACTAAAACACTGATAACATGCAGGAATGATAACTACATGCTTTGGTCAAGCCATACCTGAAGTTGGACTGTGGTACTGATATGACTTCTGAGCTGAGGCTGAGACTGATACTATGTCTAAGACTGTAGTAGAAACTGTAACTTAGTCTGTAATTGGGACTCATACAGGAAATTAATGTTGGTTTTTGATAAATGAAGTTTAGACTGATATTGAAGTACTGATACTGGATACTGATAACTATTTGGGAAAGATTGACATATGCAAGGATCTGATGCTCAAACAAATACTATATCAAACTCAACACTCGACTAAGGCCTGAGGAACGGAATACCAATATTATGGATTTATCAAGAGATTTAAACTGAGGGTATTCATGATGTAATCTGAGCTTGACTGATCACTAGGAGTAAAGCATGAGTCATGTGAACTGAACATATGGTAAAACATGACATGAGTGCCTGAGTCATGAGCTGCATGACCTAAGTTTGAATTTTTTGTGTTCATGGAACATGACTCGTACTACTGAGGGTATTGGAACTCGTTATGCTAGGAATTCAACACGCACACGATCCTATGGGAGGTATGTGAAACATGCGTAAGTAAGGTGATAACTGGGGTACAAAATAATTGCACTGAGATAAGAATAGGTTGGGAATCATCTTCCCTTAGTGATTTTCTACACATACTATAATTGTAACTAAAATCTGAAGTCCTGACTTCCTGACCTTAAAGTTTAACTACTATGCAAGGCTACAACAGTAAAGAAACCCATGAATCTGATGAGATAAGAAAGAACAAACATATAAATGGGAGGTCTGTAACATACTAGTGACTGCATCAGAAGGACTTTCCTGATCTCGTTGGGACTGAAGGGCATGGAGTCTGTTTGGGCATTGCTCACTAATAGCATTGGAAGTGGCACCCTGCTGATTCGTGTGATTGGACTAAGCTGAGGAGCAGAGATGACTCTGATAACCTGACTGGGGTTAATCTCTGACTCTGTGGCCTGGTTTTCCATAACTGAAACATACATTACTGTCGGCTCTACACACCCCCTTGTGATGCTTACCACACTCTTCGCAAAGCGGATGAGTAAGAATCTAGTTCTCACTACTCTGGGCCTTGGAGCCTGATGCCCCATTCCTACGATCATTTTTGAACTTTGGTATTGGTGCACTAGCTAAAGAGTGAACTGGGCT
Organism: Capsicum annuum; assembly: GCF_002878395.1. Lineage (NCBI taxonomy): Eukaryota > Viridiplantae > Streptophyta > Magnoliopsida > Solanales > Solanaceae > Capsicum > Capsicum annuum. The sequence continues at coordinate 83,181,196 of NC_061112.1, forward strand.
GAACATTTCTGACACAACTGAGAACGACTGCAACCTTGTGACCCATGATGAGCAAAACTATAACTACCTGTTCTGGCTCTCTTATTTTCTCTCTTCTTCTTATTAAGCTTCTGCTCTTCGATCTGCTGGGCATAGACCATAAGCCTAGATATGTCCATGTCACCAATCAATATCATAGTCCTGTACTCCTTAGCCACTCTACCTAATACCCCTGATACAAACTTACTTATTCTAGATCTACTGTCTGTTATTACATTAGGAGCGTACCTAGTTAACTGAATGAACTTAAGGGAGTATTATTTACGCTCATGGAACCTTGTCTGAGATTGATGAACTCTAACACTTTGGCTTCTTTCTGCTCTAGGGGAAAAAATCTATCTAAAAAGGTTGTAGCAAACTCTTCCCACTCTATGGGATCTGTCTCTGAACCCCTATATACCTTTCACTGTTTATACCATGTATGACGCTCTCACTAGAAGTCACTCCCATGATGTCTGCGACTTTTTGAACCTAATCGAGGAACTCATGTAGATCTTTTTTGAGCTTAGAATCGGTGAATAGAGGAGGATTCATTCGGGTGAAGTCCCGAATCCTGACTGCAGCAACATTGGCCACTCGGTTGGCCGAAATAGCAGCTGGCCGTTAATTCTGAGCTACGACTGAATTGGCTAGAGTAGTAAATACTGTCCTAAATTCTACATGAGAGATATGCTCATCCAGAGAATCTGGCTGGATGGGCTGAGGCACTGACTAATTTTTGGTTTCCCTTTCGTTAGTCCTTTTGGGAGGCATATTTTGTAAACGAAAGGAAGAAGCGGATTAGAATGAGAGTTTAACTAGAGTTTATGCTCACTGGCACAACATAAATACTGAAAGAAGGGAAACTGTTCCTAAAACATCTCATAGCCTCCTGCACATAAGCGTGATGCACAACACACCCATGTACAAGACTCTACTAGATATGACTTTCAGACTTCCTTGGATACTATTAAACCTTAAGCTCTGATACTAAGTTTGTAACGCCTCAAATCTGGTGCCCGAAATGCTACACAGTGCTCATGACCTCGAAGGATCACAAGCTAACCCATGACTGATATATGTACCTGTACGGTATATATGTATATATATATACTGTAAAATATGAAATAGAAGCTGTAAGGCCATAAGGTTCAAAACTGAATAAAATATCTGATAAAATAATATCTGAAAAATGGTACAATCACTACCAAAACAAATCTGAAGTAACTGTCTGACATGCTATAGTCTGAAAGCCTCTAAACTGTCTGAATAAGGAGTTGATGGGACATGTCCCCAACTAACTCCATCTACTAAAATAGATAAGTACTGAAAGAGTTACATAATCAAATAATATCATCCTCAAATGATGAGAACTCACTGCTAACTCTGTTTGCTAAAATTTAGAATGCTACTGATGCTCTGGATCTCGTGCTCCTAAACCTATGGTGTAAAATAAAACACCATAGCGCGAATGCATCAGTACGTTGGAATGTACTGGTGTGTAAGTGAGGTAAACTGAATACAAATGGTCCATATGCTTGAACAATACTAACTGACTGAATGATATAAATGTGAGAATACATGTATGACTACGTAACTGAAACTGAGATCGTGATGGGGTTGAATACTAGGTTCTGACTACTGAGTCTACTGATAATATGGTAACCTGATATCTGGGATTATGAATACTGGGATACTGAATAACTAAGTTTACTGATCCTGATATATGAGTCACTGATAAGTGAGGAACTGATACTGTATTACTGAGTACTGAAGGAGTAAAATTATATTACTAATACATGAATGACCATTTCTGATAGTTTTGATTATGAAGAACTTTTCTGGTTGACTATATCTGACAGTCCTGAAGCTGAATACTGATAACATGAGGTTTGATAACTTATATAACTGATAACATAAGTGCTTGTATCTGACAGTCCTGAATCTGATGGAACTAACTGAGTTTCATATTGTATTTGAGTTGACTGTATCTGACAGTCTATATTCTGATGAACTATCTGAGTTTTATTACTGAGACTGAGACTGAAACTGAGACTGTGGCAGGTAGTCATCTAACCGATATGCCCCGGGACTGAACTGGGAGTTCTTTCGTCAACTCCTCCTGATAAGAAACTCAAATAAGATGTATAAATCCCTAAACGCGTAGGGTGCATCTCTACCTACGCTGGCTATATAGTTCTGGAACACATGGATTGCTACTAAAGATCACACCCTCTACTGGCTGACAGTGTGTATCCTCATCCCTGGGTTCACTCAGTTCTGAATCCTACTCCCAACTGAATAAACACTAAACTGATTTACTGGATGGAGCTGATAGTGATAGTATGGTTTAGCTAAGCTGAACTGAGTTTACTGAGTTCCATTGATCGACGGAATACTATTGAGATCTGAGGATTGACCGAGAGTACTGAAGTTACTTAGATTACTAAGAATACTAAATTTTTTGAGATTACTGAGTACTGAGATCATTGGGATTACTGAACTACTGGGATTACTGAGATTTCTGGGTTGCTGAGCTTTCCTAAGTCACATGACTGACTGAGTTCTATGGATCATGGCTTGACTGAGGATATCGTGAAAACATGACACTGGCTCTAGGCAGACAACTATATTTTTCGGGTACAAGTACCCCCAGGACTCGATAGAAGGAAATTGACACAACATGACTTGACTCTTTTTGAACACATGACCAATATTCATAATTCATAATAACATAAGTTGGGGGATTTTATACTACACATGGTTCTCAAAGTCTCATACATGGAAGGGAATGCATATAAAAACATGCCATAAGTGCATCAATCTAGTTTCATGAACATTCCATCAAAAATCATAATACATAACAATATCATAGAAATCATTGTTTTGACTATAATACATGATTTCTAGTCTTTTAGACATTTTATCAAACACCTTACATGCACAACTTAAGTATAGGTGTAATCAACAAATTATTCATCATGAACAACCAAATTTACATGTTTCCAACTCATATAATATCATAGATTCATAAAAACACATAAAGATTCCAACTTGGGAATCATTCAACATCAATAACATGAACATAATCCATTCACCACATAAATATCATGATATAGAATTTAAAAGAGGGATCTTGGGCTTCATGGATGAAAGGAATCCATGAATAAACACTATGCATACCTTAGTTTGTGATTCTACGAAGATTGACAGAAAGATTCTTGAAATTTGACGGTGAATTCCCTTGGAATTGAACCTCTTATGAAAATCCTAGGGCTTGTTCTTGAGAGTTTTTGAGAGAAATTGAGTATGAGTTGCTGAATTATGGCCAAATCTCGTGTTATTAGGCTTATATAGGGTGGGAAAATTGACCAAATTGCCCTTAAGACACGTTAGTGTAATGCTGAAAAACTTGGTACAAAGGCTACACAATGGGTGGCGCCTTTGGTAGAGCCTTTTGTACTTGGGAAGCGCCTTGTGGAACTTGGGCGACGCCTTTGGTGTTGAATTGTCCACAAAGGCTATACCATGGGCAGCGCCCCTTCATAGCATTTGGCTACTGGTTCGAAATCCAAACAAGCCCTAAACAGATTTTAAAAATTTTAAAACTCACCCGGAATGTACTCTTGCCTTGCCCAATAGCAGCAAAATTTGAAAATCATAAAACAGATGTCGGAAAGGTTGTCAAATAATTCCCCGAAGTTTGGAGATTTAAAATGAGACTAAATGTTGAACACTTATCAAAATTTTCTAAGTGTTGGATCTTTTATCGAGCTTCAAGGAGGTAAACGAGCTGAAATTAACCACAAGATTTTGCGGGGTTTTACATTATGCCCCATGGACAAGAGTTAACTTTACCACGTTATGTTTTCATTTATGAGATGTTCTACCACTATTGTCTTAGAGGCAAGACTTAGCTCAAGGACTTTTAAATAATAAATTATGCCCCACGAGCAAGAGTTGATACTACCACGTTATGTCTTTATTTATGAGATATTCTACAACTCTCGCATTAGAAACACGACTTATCTCAAGAATTTTCAAAGAACTTCCTAACAACAATTCATGCCCTTAAATTTGCTTTGATGTCAAAAAAATAAGATCCCTCAACGTATTATCTAATTTTTTATTTATTAGCAAAATATAATAGAAGTTGAGAAAAAAGAAAAAAAGATCAAACAAAATAGAGAAATAATAAAAAGAGATTGAGAAATAAAAGGCAAGAAAAAAAGATTAAGAAAAAAGCGAATAATTAAAAAATTAAGAAAAATAAAAATGAGAGAAAAAATAAAAATAAAGTTTGTAAAAATGAGGAAAAAAGAGAACTAAAAAAAGAAAAGATGATCAAACAAAATAGAGAAATAAAATAAAGAAATTGAGAAAAAAAGGCAAGAAAAAAATAAAGATTAAGAAAAAAGCGAAGAATTTTAAAAATCGAGAAAAATAAAAATGAGAGGAAAAAATTAAAATAAAGTTTGAGAAAAATGAAGGAAAAAAAAGAGAACTGATAAAAACAAAAAATTAAGGTTAAGACAAATGAATTAAAAAAGAAAAAAAATGAATAAATAGATAATGTTTGATAAAAAGAAAAAAGAGAAAAAAAAATAAAAGTTGAGATAAATGAATTAAAACATGAAAATAAAATTAAAGAAAAAAATAAAAAGATAAAAATGATAAAAAATAGACTAATAAAATTAAAGAAAAATAATAAATAAAAAAATAAAAAATAAAATTTGAGAGACAAATGAATATGGAAAATTTAAAAATGTATTTGAGATGCAGAGGGGCAAAATGATACTTGTACTATACCTAAAAAGTAAGAAAAGTTATTCTTTAAACACATTTCTTATTGGGATCAAATATCTAAAGCCACCCATATTTGAATTTATGACATATAATTTCCTGAAATTATTTTAAGCAGGTTGGGTTAGAATTGAATCGAATCGAATTTAGAATGAGTGGGTCATAAATAAATTTAAATAGACATCAAACATTGTATTTCAAGTTAAAATAACAGTGAAAACTAACTAAACAAAGAGTGACTTTGGTGGTCAATTTTTTTTTTTCTACATTTGGTGTTCAATACATATATTGAAGTCCGATTAAATTCAATTCGTATTGAAAAATTTCGTTGAGTAATCATTTGTACATTTAACTAATGGAGATAATATTCTCAATGTTTTAATTTATTTGTCTGATTTTATTTTGACATAAAATTTATGAAAGTGAAGAAGACTTTAAAATTTTCTATTCTTAAATCCAAATATCTTAGTGGGTTTAAAACATGCCACTTGAAAAATTTAAATTAAAAAAACAATAAAAAACTAGAGAAACATTTTTTTTTTGAAATTGAAAAAAAAAAGGAAGACAAATACATGAAACATAACACGTAGTATACTAAATAAATTTAATTCTCTTATCAATATTCTACAAATAAAAACTACAAGGAGAAAGCCTTCAATTTACTTACGTCGACGGCAACTCCACGACGCGAGAACACGTTTCCCGACTTCCGATTCAACGCTACTCTTGAGTCTCGACTATTCGATTCAACGTTCCGGCAGTTGGTACTCCATTACTCCAATCTTCTGAGCCCCCTCTCTCTAATGTGTAGAAAAACCTCCCGGGGTTTACGAATCGCTGTCTCTGCTTGAATTGGAGTCTCCAAATATCAATGGAAAGTGTACTAATAGAGTGTGTGCAAAACAGCCTGGCGCACTTTATGCACCACAACGCCATTTTCATGTGTGAACGTCTCTGTGCCGAGTTCCCCTCTGAGGTATCTCCACACTTTTTCACTACCCACTATGAATCAAGAATAGGGGATAACATCTATTAGATTGCTGGAATAACCAATTAAATTGAAGCCAGAAACCCAAGTCAAGTAGGTTTAAGGAGATTCAGAAAAACCATAGGATATGGAGAAATGATGTTACCTAAGCGGTGGGATTTTCTCTGTCTTGTTTGTCTTGTTTTTACTTCACTAGTCTTTGTAAACATATTTATTTCTTATTTTGTGGTTCTTGGAAATGCTGTGATTAGGTTTCACTTTTTGGGATATCTCTTTTCGAAGTGTTCGTCGAGAAGGGTTTGACGCAGATTTGTAGCATAGTAGAGTAAGATTTAGCAGGTCCTCTCGAATAAAATCAAAACAAACCTTCTTTATTTTTCTTAATATTCCTGATTATAAAAAGACTTACCAATATGTGGTACTTGCTTTTTGTCAGTCTTCTTGCAAGTCGTTTTATTTTATTGTGGATGACACCAGATTCAAATTTTCTTTTTGGAATGGTATCAAACAATTAGCTCCTTGAATGTTTACTTAGGTTGAGAATATTGTGTTTATAATTGTTGAGGTAACTATGGGCAATATGCTTACCACTCTTTATTAAATAGCAAAGATATTTGTGTTTTTTAGTAGTTTAATCAAAATGAAAGCACTGTTTTTTGTCTTAGTAGGTGTTTCAATAGAACAGTGGGACGCTTTTCAAGTAGGTTGCTGGTTTCTAACTAAACTAGTATTGTCCTAGTTCCAAGTCCTTAAAATGTTTCCCCCGTTGGATGATTTTAATTACTGCTGGTCCTTAAATAAGCGCATTGTTGACATTTGGAACATCTTTTTGTTGAAATCTCTCAAGTTAGTGTATCTATGTCGATTGCAGACAAATATGCAGCTTTTAGCTGGATGCTACCTGCAGAACCAACAGGCATATGCTGCATATCATGTTCTGAAGGGTATGTGTGATGTTTTCTTTTCACATATTCAATGAATATGACTATATTTTTGTGCTGCAATATCTTCTTTTTGCTCCCTAAATTGTTATTTGAGTATTATTGTTGGATTTCTGATATCTTTATCCTTGATATTATGCTCATAATCACCCCATTTAAAATTATTATATGAAGGGACAAGTATGGCTCAATCCCGCTACTTGTTTGCCCTATCATGTTTTCAGATGGGTCTTCTCACTGAAGCTGAGATGGCACTTTGCCTACCTAATGAGCCAGCTGCAGAGGTAGAGTTGTATAAACCATTGTTCCAAATATCTACCCACTTTGTGGATTTTATAGTATTGTTGTTTTCAGTTATTTTATTTATGTAAGCCATTTACATGCTTCTTTAATTTATAGATAAGTGGTTGTTGTGCAGGTTCCAAATGGTGCAGCTGGGCACTACCTTCTTGGTCTTATTTACAGGTTCATATTCTTATATAGTTTCTATTTAAGAGGAGGATTACCATCTAGCTTGCTTATTCATTCTGAAACTGATTTGATCTATCTGGATGATATGAAGCTAATTCTTCGCTGTGACAATGAATTGTGGTTGTGTTCTAGTTTATGTCATCATGTTTAGTACACATGAAAGACACTTCATGCTGATATAACTCATTATCCTGTATTTGCTATTCTATATGATGGAGAAGAATGTATAGGGATTGGAGCTATCATCAGTACCAGTTCTCCAAAGAAAAAAGAGTTAATACATAAAAATGACCCTAAACTTGACACCAAATTATAACTTTGACCTTAAACTTTGACAGTGCACAAATATGACCTTTAACTATTCAAAACTACACAAATATGACCTCCAATCCTACGTGGCAAAACGCGTGTTTAACACGCAAAACTGGGCGCGTCCAGCTTAAAATCTAAGGGCATAATACATAAATATGACCTTAAACTTTGACAGTGCACAAATGTGACCTTTAACTATTCAAAACTGCACAAATATGACCTTTAAATGACTCTTCACTATTATTTTTTCATTATTTTTGGCTCAAAGATGAAAATGGCATCTAATTTCTTTTGTCATTGCGGAAAAAGAGCAATATTGAAGATTTATTAATTAGGCGGGTTAGTCTCATATGAAAAAATCGTGCGAATATGTATATATATTGTAAAGCAGGGGACGAATTTAAGTCATATAATATATCTAAATATTATTTATTTAAATATTAAATTAAATATGAAACTATACTAATAATAAAATTATAGTTTTAATAAAACGTTATTAAATTAATGTTATTAAGGATAGTAGTAGTAGTATATTAAATTAACGTTATCAAATTAACGTAATTAAAATGTTATTAAATTAACGTTATTAAAACGTTATTAAATTAACGAGGGGTGGACCTACGTGGTTGCCATGGGGTTCACCCGAACCCCCTTGGTAAAAAAATTACGTTGTATATATATAATATAGAAAATGTATATTTATGTATGTATATTAATGTTGAACCACATGAAACAAGACACTTAGATAGCCCAGTGGTGTTATTTGCTCTTTTTGAGCGCTTCCTTCAGCCTACTGTGCGGGTTCGATCCCTGCTAGTGGCTGCTTTTTTTAAATTAAAAAAAAGCTAGGTGCTGTTGCTATAGAAATAAATAAAATAATAATAATAATAATAATAATAATAATAATAATTTTTTTAAATTAAAAAATAAGTTAGGTGCTGCTACTATAGAAATAAATAACAACAGCAACAACACCACCACCACCAATAATTTTGCAACCCCATGCGTGAGTCTCACTCGCACCTATGTGGAAAGGTAATCCAATTACACGGTGCCATGTCGTTAAAAGGGCTGACTTGGAGAGAGGTCATATTTGTGCAGTTTTGAATAGTTAAAGGTCCTATTTGTGCACTATCAAAGTTTAAGGTTAAAGTTATAATTTGGTGTCAAGTTTAGGATCATTTTTATGTATTAACTCAAAAAAAAAGCATGAACTATCATCTTTTCCTTTTACTGTAAAGAATGGTATAGACACTGCATTATAAAATGTTTGAACTCTGCCAAATTTATTAACTTCAAAAAAAGAAGATTTCAGTGTTTGGGACTTGGTCGTTGTACATGAGAAAAATGTTTGAACTATGCCAAAAGTTTTTTTGTGTGTGTTATGTCTTTGATATCTCTCGAGTTATTCCTTAAGGTTGTTGAGTATATTTTTCTATTTTTTTTGCCTTAACCTTTTAATAATCAACCATTATTGGAGCTTAAGAAGAGATGCGATAATTATGATCTTCTATTGTAAATAGCCTGGATTGCACTCCTTTAAGGTACTCATTGGACTGGGTAGTTATTTCAGGTGTACAGATAGAAGAAAGAGTTCCATCCAGCATTTCAATCAGGCATTGTTATTGGATCCATTGCTATGGGCTGCATATGAGGAGCTGTGTATACTAGGTTTGTGCAAGAATAGCTTGAGCAAACATTTTAGATCAATATTTTGCTGTGTTCTGATATTTGTTATCACGGCAACACTAATAATCAATTCTGCCGCCAAAACAAAAGTAATACATTGTTGTACGTGTGGTGCTGCACGTAATGGTTCTAATGACCCGTGGACCAGATATATGGTATTTAAGTGTGGAGAAAGGTAAATCATTGGACCAATCAGCCCCCTAGCATTGAAACCGGAAAGTAGAATTGCAGAAAACAACTTTAATAATCAATTTTATCAACTCTGTGCCTACCTGTAGACCTTTCTTTCAATTTATTAAGTTAGAATTTCTTATACAGTTTGTGGCTGAACAAACAGATTTAAGAGTCATTGGATTAGCTGAATTTTAAGTAGCTTTTAAACATCAACTGCTAAAAAGCACTTGTGTTGGAGCTGAATTTATGGATAAGCACATACATGTTAGGATAGAAGTGCTGAAACTGAAAATAAGGTGTTGATAAAGCGCTTTGTTCTGTTAAAATGTTTGAAACATCCTTAAAGTTATTAACACTAAATGATTTCTTGTTACAATCTTCATCAAATGCTAAAAAGCACTTCTAAGTGTTGGAGTTGAACTTATGAATAAGAACATAAGTGCGTGGATAGAGTTCTGAAGTTGAAAAGACAATGTTGATAAATGCATGTTTCTTTTAAAATGTTTGAAATATACTTAAAGCTGTTAACACTAGAATGAGTTTGTAGTTACCACTTTTTAGTTTTGAATTAATTTATTTGCAAATTAATTTGAGTCACAATTTACTTTAAGTTATAAATTGATTAAATAAGATTACTTTTGGTATACTTCGTGCATACGAGGAAGCTTTTGCCCTTTTCTAATGAAACTTATTACTTTATAACAGCAACAACATACCCAGTGTATTCCTACAAAGTGGGGTTTGGGGAGGGTAAAGTGTACACAGGCCATACCACTGCCTAAGATGAAGTAATTTTCGATAGACCCTCAGCTCAAAGCAAATAACAGTATAACAAACATAAAAATATAAAAACACACAACAGAATGGGATAACACACCACTAGATCATAAAGGAGACAAGACACTCGCAGAGTACATACTATATCTATCCGAAATCACAAATATCACCAAGACACCACGAACAAGAAACTATAAGACACACACATAACACTACGACTACATGCACAACTACAAACAAAGCACTCCTTCTTACTAGTAAGGACACACTCCTACCCACTAATCCTCTACCTTAATCCGTGTCCTCCACACCTTTCTATTAAGGGTCATGTCCCCCGTAAGTCGTAACTGTTGCATGTCATGTCTAATCCACCCCTTCCAATATTTTTTCGGCCTACATCTACTCCGTTTGGAACCATTCATAGCCAATGTCTCACACCTCCAAACTGGGGCACCCATGCACCTCCTCATCACATGAGTGAACCATCTCAACCTCACTTTTCGCATCTTGTCTTCCACCAAAGCCACTTTCGCTTCTCTCGAATAATCTCATTTCTAACCCTATCTCTTCTAGTAAGTCCACACATCCATCTTAACATCATCATCTCCGCCACGTTTAATTTTTGGACGTGGGAGTTCTTAACTGGCCGATACTCTGTTCCATACAACATAGTCGGTCGGACTGCCAATCTGTAGAACTTGCCTTTAAGCTTAGGAACCAGCTTCTTATTACACAGACGCCCGAAGCGAGCCTTCATTTCAACCACCCTACATTAATATGATGCATGCCATCCTCGTCAATCTCTCCATTCCCCTGTATCATAAACCCAAGATACTTGAAACTGTCTCTCTTTCGAATGGCCTGGGTATCCAGCTTCACTACCACGTCAGTCTCATGCGTCAAATCATCGAACTTCCACTCCAAGTACTTTGTTTGGGTCCTGCTCAACCTAAATCCTTTAGACTTTAGGGTCTCGTCTCCAAACCTCCAACTAATTATTAACTCCTCTTCGGGACTCGTTAATTAGAACTGCATCATTAGCAAAGAACATACACCAAGGCACCTCTGCTTGAATTTGCTGCATCAGTACATCCATCACCTAGGCGAACAAAAATGGACTAAGGAGTCGATCCCTGGTGCAATCCTATCAAAATTGTTTTGAATTTCCTCCCACCGTTCTTACACAAGTCTTCATTTCGTCTCACATGTCTTGTATCGACCTAATGTACGTCACGAGCACACCTCTAGCTTTTAAGCACCTCAACCTTTTTGGGGACTTTGTCGTATGGCTTCTCAAGATCGATTAACACCATGTGTAAGTCCTTTTTCTCCCTATACTGCTCCACTAATTTCCTTACCAGGTGAATGACTTCACCTCGGTAGTCGAGCGACCTGGCATGAAACCGAATTGATTCTCGAAAATAGTCACGATCCTCCTCATCCTCAACTTTACCACCCTTTCCCGAATCTTCATAATTTGACTCAACAACTTGATACACCTATTGTTGTTGCAATTCTAAATGTCCTTCTCGTTCTTATATATGAAATCATCGTACTCCATCTCCAAGCTTCAGGGAATGGTGTTAAACAACTTTGTCAGCCACTCCATACTTGCCTCGCCAGTGCTTTTCCCAAAATCCATCGGAATCTCGTCTGGCCCAGTCGCTCTACCCTTACGCATCCTACAAATAGCACCCTTATCCTTCTCAACCTTAATAAGCCTACAATAACCGTAATCGCTGCATCTCCCTGAATTCTCCAAATCTCCAACACAAAGCCTTCTCCCCGACCGTTCAAAAGTCTGAAAATAAGACTACCACCTCCTCCTATTGAGGACGTCCTTCACTAATACTTTGCCATCCTCCCCTTGATGCACTTCACTTAATCAAGGTCATGAGCCCTCCGCTCCTTAGTCTTGACAACCCTATAACATTTTATCCCCGCCTTTCTCCTCTAAAGCCGCATACAAGCTCTTGAAAGCTGATGTTTTGGCCGTCGTAACTGTTAACTTAGCCTCTTTCCTAGCTAACTTATACTCCTCCCTATTCGGCCGCTTTTCCTCTTCCTCTTTGCTCTCAACCAACTTTGCATAAGCCACCTTCTTGGTCTCCACCTTTCATTTAACTTCTTCGTTCCACCACCCTCGATTGTTGCCAGATCGGCCTCTTGATTCACCCAACACCTCGTTAGCTATCTCCCTGGTGCAACTGTCGGTTGTCTCTTGCATACTATCAACATCCCCTCTACTCTCCAGGCCTCCATTGTCGTCAACTTCTCCCCTATCTCCAAAGCACTGGCCACAGTTAAGCTACCCCACTTAATCCCGGACCGATCCTCCACATTCCTCTTCTTTTTGCCCTTCTTGATTTCCAAGTCCATCGCCAGAAGCTTATGTTGGGTCAAAAGATTCTCGCTAGGTATGACCTTACAGTCTTTACATAGCTCTCTACACCCTTCTGAAGGAGCAAAAAGTCTATTTAAGTCTTGGCGACCGAACTGCGGAAGGTAATAAGGTACGAAGCTTGAATTCGCTATTACTAACCCAAAGGCTCTAGCACAATCCAAAAGTGAGACTCCTCCATTCCTTTCTCCGAAACCAAAACCTCCATGCACATCGTTATAACCTCTCTCGATAAACACTCGATATATCCATTGAGATCACCTCTTACGAAAAGCTTTTCATTACTTTATCAAAAAAAATAAAAGATTAGTTTTTTAATAAATATAAGCATATGCCAGATATGTACTGGCGAGGAGTGATTAGACGTGACATGGAACAGTTACAGCTTACTGAGGACATGACCCTAGATAGGAAGGTTTGGAGGAAGAGTATTAAACTAGAAGGCTAAGGTGGGTGGTCGAGTCGTAGTCCGTAGTTAGGAGGTTTAAGGATAGCTTGGTTGGGAGTTCCAGTTATGGGGGAGGGGGTCCTTGGGTTGTTAATTATACTGTTTTTTTTTGTGAATGTTGGTTCTTTTGTTACTTTAGCATATTGCTTGCCTTTTGGTTAATTATACTTTATTTTTGTGGATGTTGGTTCTTTGTTCTTTATCATGTTGCACGACTGTTGGTCTACGGTCTTTTGTCTTGAGCCGGGGGTTTATCGGAAACAGCCTCTCTACTCCTTCGGGGGTAGTGGTATGGACTGCGTACATTTTACCCTCCCCAGACCCCACTATGTGGGAATATACTGGGTTTGTTGTTGTTGTTGTTGTTGTTGTTGTATAAGCATATGCCAGTGAGATTTAAGAACAGTCTCCAGAGCTATCCTGTGATCTCGCATGAAGAAATAGATGATTAACTGTCTCTGCACTATCACCACAAAAGAAACACGTAGAACATAATGATACCCATATTCTCATCAAGTTGTCTTGAGTCAGTACTGCTTCCTTAGCTTGCAACCATACAAAACAAGCCACTTTATGTGGTATTTTGGTTTGCCAGCTGCAATTCCAGGGCCAATTGCTTAGTTGCTGAGTGGAATGATTCAACCTATTGTAAACAATTTTCACCTTGAAAGAGCCCATATTACTTCCTGCCACCATAAAACATCGTGTCCTGCCTCCAGATCACTGAACCGTTCAATTGTGCTGAAAAAATCAGCCACATTTTGAATTTCCCAGTCATGTAGCTGTCTTCTAAATGTGAAGCTCCGTACTTGAGGTGTCCAACCTGCTAACAGATGGAGTGTTTTCAGCTAATTGTTATTTCTAATATTTTCTGCTGAATTTTGGGATATTGCTCTTGTTTGCCTTCATTCCTGAACTTAAGTGGTTTGGAGAACGTAGCTATATAGAAAATGAATTGGCTGGTGTATTGTCCTTGAAAACTTCGCATAAATTTCCATTGACTTAAGAATGAGTGAACATGCATTTACTTTTTTACCAAATAAATGCTCTCAGTAAGGCTCCATATTTCGGATTACTTTCTACTTGATGAACGTTATAGTGATTGTCATTGTTATTTAGTTATGATTTTATATATTGCATCCTTATTGTTGCGAGACATACCAGGTGCTGCAGAAGAAGCAGCTGCAGTTTTCGGGGAAGCATCTTTGCTTTGCATTGAAAAACAACACTTGTACCAAGGGAACCAATCCCAAAATTTACAACCATCTACTGATGATCAGAATGTAGCTTCTAAAAGTATCGTCTCAGATGACATCAGCCCTAGGCAATCAAAACATACACACAGCAATAATCTTCGAGAAATTTCTGGAAATTATTGTGCAGCTGCTATCCAGAATTTAGGTGGGGCTTCAACTAACATGTCATTCTACAACACTCCCTCACCAATGGCTTCACAGGTACTTTGATAGTGACAAGTAAAATATTTTTTGTTGTAAGCCCTGAATTAATTTTAAACAATAGCCAATTATCTTCACTTGGGGAGTATCATAGTAGAACTTTAAAATGGTATCACCCAAATCAGAAGTCTCACTTTTGATAAAAGAATTTGGGTTGACTTTATAATAGTCAAGTCTGAACCTTCTACCTTGACCTCTTTCTTATGAAGTCCTTTATACACGAAGATAGCTTAGCGTGCCATAGAAACAGGATGACAGCTTATCCTTTTGTTAATCTTAGAGATAGCTGCTGTTTACTCAAGCAAATCAGGTGATTGTCTTACTTTTTAAGATTATGATGCTGCTCATGGGTTGCATTTGACATGCAATCAAAAAACTTGTCTTTAGTAACCAGTTTTATATTTGTTCCAGCTTCAAATTTTTCTGTACATTGTTTATAGAATGCGGGTGTCAGTCTTACACATTGTTTTTAGTTTCTCTGTTCAGTGGCGTTTTTTCTTTTGTGTCTTTCTATATGGAAACAGGAACTGTTTCTTCTGGTGCTAACTTAAGAAGAGGGTCATTGGTTGTTACTAGCTATTGCTGTTTCCTGTTTCAGTGAAGATGTTTAATTTTTTTTCTCTTTAAAATAGAACTTTTCCTTAAACTCTTATAATTGTAGAACTAGACATTGACAAATTTTGCGTAAAAGAAAAGTAGTAGGTTAGTTTTCTTCTTTTGAAAAGGCAAGTATTATTGATATAGCACAAACATTGTGCCTGAGTACAACACCAAAAGTACAAAAAACAAGAAAAATCTGAAACCCTCTATTGCAAGTTATCTGCTCCTCCCCAAAACACTTATTTTCTCCTAAAAGCTTGCCAAATAACTCACTTTTTAAAAATAAGCACTTTTGACCTCGCAAAAGCTTGGCCAAGCAGGCTATAAAAGTGACAAAATCTTCTACTTTTGAAATAAGCAACTGGAATTCTTATATGCACTTTGGAAATGCTAGAATGTCTTTTGATTTTCAGAAAGATTGTCAAATACAGCTTCTTTGCAGTTGTCAGGAGTGGTTCCACCTCCAGTTTGTAGAAATTTTCAGCAAATTGGAGCTAATGCATCTGTGGCTGGTGCTGATAATTCTCCACGATCAACCGTCAATTCAACCATTCAGGCCCCTCGGAGAAAGTTTGTTGATGAGGGAAAGTTGAGAAAGGTCTGTAAGTACAATAACACACAGTTTTCAGTTATCTAATCTATTTTAAGATTAAGTTGTTCTTTCTCTGTATAATTGCTGCTGGATTGTTAGCTTTCTTTTAGAAATCTCCCATTGAAGTAATGTCATACTTCCTCATATGCCATTTCAAGTATGCCTATGAATCAAGAAGCCTTTATATGGTTCTTCACAAGATGATTTCATAGCCATTTAAGTATTAGTTTTCTATTTTGCTGTAATTTTTTTTTCTTTTTGATAACCGTGGTGTCCGGGCTAGCTTTTGCGCACCTCGACTAAATCCACGCGATACCTGCCACCTTCCACCCGCAACAGATACCGGGTAACTCTATCCACCAAGGCTAGGACTAATGAGAAGAATCACCTAGTGTTTTTTGCCTCTGCTGGGATTTGAATCTGAAACCCGAGACCTCAGATTCGCAACCCATTTCATTGACCACTAGGCCACACCCTTACCCTTGGGTGCCTCGTTTGTTGAAATTTGGAAGTGAACTTTCTGTGTGTAAAGCTTTTGGTGCAACTGCTGTCCTTCCTTTCCAATTTTTCACCTGTAGAAGTCGGTTGTTACTTGTTAGATGCTAGGAGTTTTGGGTGTGCCTTAAGGCTCCTTCTTATTTTGTTTTATTTAACCTCTTTTGGTTTGAAAAACGAGGAAAAAAGTTTAAGTTTTAGCTTGTTGAACTACGGCATTGATTATGTTCATCTCTTATTTGTGCATTTGTTTTAAGCATTAAACGCCCTTTACATTTCTTGTGCTTTATATGGTGGATTTATTGGATCCGGAGGCACACCTTATTTTTTTTCTTTTGGTTTCTATTCCCCATTTTTTTTGGGTCTGAGTCCACCATCTCTTATATTTCTAGATATCTGGGAGGTTATTTTCTGATTCTGGCCCTCGACGAAATTCAAGGCTTGCCGGAGAATCTACTGGAAACACAAATTCAAATGTATCTGCAGCTTCTGGAAATGGAACCATTCACTCTTCCAAATATTATGGTAGTTCGAAGCTGAGCTCAATGACTTTACGTTCCATGACAAGTCGAAAGGCACAATCTTGGGCTACTGAAAACTATGGTGAAGGTGATTGATATTTTTGCCTTTTCTCTTGATATTCTGTTGTCGATTGTATTTTCAACCCAAGCATTGTCACCTTGTTAAGAGTGGAGACTCATCATAAATATAATATATGAATCTTATGGTTTGGTTGACACAATTGCTTGAATTTGAAGTATAATTACAAAACACTTTGACTGTACCCAGTTAACATTAATTTAATAGGTGAGATAAAGTGGATTATCCGTAACTTTTTTTCTCTGAAACCCCCCCACACACCCCACACCACAATATGCAGAAGCTATAGTTCACTTGAATGGCAGTTTGCTGGTCATATGCTGACATCTAAGCCTGCATAGAGGTAAATTTGTATCTTAGGGTGTTTAGTTTCCAAGAAAATATTTTCAGAGAAAGATAGTATTAGAAATGAGGTTATTCAAGATAAAGTGGGAGTGACTTCGGTGAAAGTCAAGATGCGGGAAGCAAGGTTGAGATGGTTCGGGCATGTGATGAGGAGGTGCCGGGATGCCCTTCAAGCAAGGTAGAGGTAGATCGAAGAAATATTGGAGGAAGGTAATTAGACATGCATGGAACTTCAGCTTACCGAGGACATGACCCCTAGATAGGAAGGTGTGGAGGATGCGGATTAGGGTGGAAGGTTAGTAGGAAGGAGTGCACGTCCTTACTAGTAGGTAGGTCTTTGTTTTGTTATCCGTGCTAGTAGTCATAGTGCTAGTCTTGTTTCAGTGTGTGTTATCATTGGTCGTATTACTTGATATTCTTGTTTTTTTTATTATTTATTGTGTTAATGCCTATTGTTTCTTGTTCTTTTACCATCTCTTTTCTAGATTGTTTTTGTCTTGAATCGGGGGTCTAGCGGAAACAACCTCTTTATCTCACCTCTGAGGTAGTGAAATGGACTTACCCTTCCCGACCCCACTTTGTGGGAATATATTGGCTGTGATGTTGAAAACAAGTTGTTTCTTGTTTTCTTTTGTTTGGTACGTAAATAAAAAAATATTATCCTAAAAATATTTATATATATTTAAGACATAACACAAAACAATGAGAATGGGTAGGAGTAGAGTGATGGATATTGTGGTGGGGGAGGGGGTTGTGGTGGGTGGGGCGGGGTAGGTAGGAGGTAAGGCGAGGTGGTGGATGTAGGTGGGGGTTGGGTAGAAAAAAATTAGGGGGTGGGGTGTAGGGAGGGTAAGGTGGAGGTGGGCTTTTTAAAATAATTAATAAAAATATTGGGGTTGGGGGACAGTGATGGGGAATTAAAATAAAATTAAAAAATCTTTTTTTTGTTGGGTGAGTGAGTGATTTTGAGAGTTGTTGGAGACAATGCCGCTTGTTTTCCTTACTTTCATTAAGTAAATCATTTTCCTTATTTTCATGGAACTTATTTTCACAAAGAAAATATTTTTCAAAATTTTTAACCAAAAAAACATGTGAAAATAGGCGAATATTTTTCGGAAAATGTTTTCCTTTATACCAAACAATGCCTTTGTCTGGGTCTGATAGAGAAAAGGAGTTTGGTTTAGTTTTTGCAAGAAACTTTCTATCATCTTATTATTGAGCGTGTTTGGCATGAAGGAAAACATTTTCTAGAATATGTTTTCCAGTTTTCTCATGTTTGGTGGCTTAAATATTTTAGAAAATGTTTTTCAAATGAACTTATTATCCTCAAATTTTAGGAAAATGACTTCCCTTCAAAAAGTGAGGAAAACATTTCCCAAAACTCTCTTTCAACCTCACACCCCAACCTTCCACTTTAACCCGAGTCTCGGGTACCGATTTGAGACGCAACTCCCAACCCCGACACCCAACTCTCAATCCTGATCCTAGACACACGACCCAGGATCCGACCTCGATTCAAGACACGACTCCCAAACCCAACCTGGGTTCGGACTCCTAACCTTGACTCGAGACTCTAGACTCAACCCGACCCTGAACTCGATTCAAAAACAACTCTAGACACAAACTGGTGATCCAACCTTGAGACGGGTATCAGGTACAATCTCAACCAGACTCCCAACCTCGGATTCCACTGCGAACCCGACGCCTACTCCGGACTCGTCTCCTCTCCCTAACCCCGAGTTAGGTTTCGGGTCAGAAACCAGGGCCAAGTCCCAGGTCGATAGGTAGGGTTGGATCTAGGGTCCCAGGTTAGATGTCGGGGTTGGTTCTCGGGTTGGGAGTCAGGGTCGGGTCGAGAGTCGAGATCGGATATGGTTTCCAGTCACGAGTGGTCAGGGGTCGAGTGTCGGGGTCGGTAGTCGGGGTTGGGTCTTGGGAGTCCGTTACGTTCCCAGGTCAAGTGTCGGGGTTGGGTTCCGGGTGACGAGTTGAGTTTGCGATCCAGGTCAATTGTCGGTGTCGGGTCCTGGATTCTCCTAAGGTCGTGGTTGGGTTTGGTGTCTTTAGTATTTGCCTAGATTATACCTAGATGCTTGGTAAATAAGTAAGCAAACCACTTATTTTACAAGATAGGAAAACATCTTCCTTCATACCAAACACTCGCATCATCTTTTAAGATATTTTCTCGAAAGTTTGGGGGGGCACCAAACCCCACATTGTTTCCATCATTGCTCAAATGGATCGCTTTCTGAATATTCAACAATGTTTCATTGTTCTATTCAGTTACTTTCATGATCCCCTAAATTCGAGTAGGCTTGTGCATTCTTGTTTAATCTAGTGTTTCAGTCACAAACTTTAGGAGATTGCTTTCGCCCTCTATTTTTTAAGCCATTTCCTTTCCTCTTTTGTTATTCGTTGAAGTTGAAACTTCAGTTTGCTAGTTCCCCAATTCTAGTTAACTGTAATTTAGATCTGTATATTCACAAATGATTGGTACATTAATCATTTGAAAGAATTCGAGAGTACAGATAAATTGTTTTTTTCATCCGAGACTACTGCTATCAACCAAACGAAAAACAAAGAGAGCTGGAAACCCATAGCTATGTTTATGTGGAATTTCTTTTGTGTTTCTGCACTGTGCTATCTAAGCAAAATGGCATCTACCTTTGAGATGTGTTTTTATTCTGAACTGTGATGTGTCTACATCTCAGGAATTCGGAATGATATTTCTGATGATTCTCGGCTAAATATGACTCTGTCACATCCTTCTGGAGATGCTAGACCTCTTGAACAAGAAGGACCCGAAACTTTTGCTTCTGGGGTTAATTTGAGAACATCAATCCTCTCAGGTGCTTCTGAGATATTGACCCTTTTCAGGATTCTCGGGGAAGGTTACAGACTTTCTTGTTTATATAGGTGTCAGGTATTCCATTTTGATTCCAGATGGATGAATTTCAGCATTCATTTGGTGCTGCTGCATTGATTTGGTTGAAATATGATGCTTTTTGCTGGAACAGGATGCACTAGATGCTTATAACAAACTCCCACACAAGCATTATCACACTGGATGGGTTCTTTCTCAGGTAAAGGTTCTGTCTGTTTTGATCACTTCTTCTCCAACCCTTTTGGAAGCAATGACTCTATTTTCATATTTCCAATCTTTCAAAGTCGTGTTGATTTAAGTTTTCCCTTTATGCTTGTTCAGGGAGTCAAAGTAGATATTCATTCTTGTCCTTTTCTGTTTATTTGCTTGTCTTTTATTGAAATTGCTTGCAGTATGAAGGTTCCTTCAAGTCTAGCCAGAAATGTTCCTTTCTTTTTTTGGGTTTTGTGAATCTTGATCTTTTATAATGTGTAAGTTCCACATTTAGACTAGTTACATAGTTATGGATAAAGTAGTAGTAATATCAATTAGTCTAGCTTTGTTCGAGTACAGCAAGAATATTAGGTGGCCTGGACTAGATATGCTTGTCTTCTATAGATTTCATCGATCAACAGGGAGCACTATTTTCCAAGAGTGGTCTTCTAGGATCTTGATTCTGCCTTGTGGGATGCTGAAGTACTTTTGGATGGGATAATGAACTGTCATTTGCACAGTCTAGATTGTTGGGGTAAGAGTTAAAGGACATTCTATGTTTTTGGGTGGGATTTGACAGGTCCATTAGGTTGTGTAAACGGTTAGCCATGGAGCATTTCTTCTTATGATTATATCAAATTTGAGATTGCTCCTCAATGATCATGATTCAAGGCACTGCTCTGCATGGTACGGGCTCCGGAGAACATCTACTTTTGCTAGTATAATTTTAGGACAATTTTGTACTCTTAATTTTTCTTGGTCTCTGTTGCTTATCAAATAAAAACAGTTCTCTTGGTATCTGTCTCTATATGTGGCATCTCATGGGCAAATTGGAATGCCAGATTGGGTATCTGTCTATATATGGCTTCTCACGTGAGTATTTGAATGCCAGATTGGAAGAGCATACTTTGAAATGGTTGATTACCTAGAAGCAGATCATGCATTTGGCCTTGCTCGTCTGGCCTCACCTTATAGTTTAGAAGGAATGGACATTTACTCGACAGTGTTGTTTGTGAGTCGTCTTTGCTCTTTCAGTGTTTCAATTAGAACATTTATGCTTTGCTGTGAGGAAGTATTAACTACCTTTAATTTACCATCTCTTTGGGGGTGGGGCTGATGCCGGATGGGTTTGATGAAACTTTATTTGATCCTTGTCATGTCTTCATTACTATATTTGCTTAGATTCTATGATCGTTATTACTAATTATTTAGTTGCAATTTTTATGGTGTTCTTCCGGGTATTGTTCATGAATTAAACTTATTTCCTAAAAGCATATTTATCAAGTTGTCATGAATCTGGTTATATGTGATTATGGTAGTAGTTCTTATGCCCCTATAGGATCCGATCTTTATGTTCGACTTTTATGTCCTATTTGCTTTTTTCTCTTTCCTGACAAACTATTTGTTTTTATTTTAGCATCTCAAGGAGGACATGAAGTTGAGTTATCTGGCTCAAGAGCTGGTATCAACTGATAGATTAGCTCCTCAATCTTGGTAATTCCTGCAAAAACCGAATATAGTAGGCTGATGCAAATATTTTGGAGCTGTTTGTTCCTTTTGTCCAGAGATCTTATCAAGTATTAGTTTATTTAACTCATGAATGGCAAGTATCAGTATCATTGATCATCAGGACTTTACCATGTTTGCTGTTGTTGGCCCTTGATCAAGTTCTTGACAACGTGGCTCCTTATGTTTCTGGTTATCTTTTCCTTCTATGGACGCATTACATTGCTTCATTACATTCTTCTGTCTAAAAAATTTCTGGCTTCTCTGTTTGCACTAAAGGCTGTAGATAAATAATCAAGAAGTTTACCCAATGGCTGACTTTGTTCATTTAAAAAATAAGATTCAGTTAGGATTATTAAGAACTGCTATTCTTTGCTACTTATACTTGTAGAGAAAATGGCTAAACAAAGTGGAACATGAAGAGAGACAGTTCATTCTAGCCTGGAATTGATCTCCAGAGTGCATGTTCAAACATAATGTTGATTTGTAACCAAGAGACTATCATCTGCTAGATTATCATGCATCCATACATTTGAAGTTGGTTAAAAGTTTTGTGCTCTTGCACCAAGTAAAGCCTTGATCTGTCAAGGCGCCGAACAATCTTAGTGTGTGTTATGGATGCGTGGAAGTCAATTAATTAAGTATTTAATTATATTTTAAGTAGCTTTCTTTATCATTCTAGAATAGGATTTATGTTTTATAGTTTCATAAGGATTAGGGTTAGCTATAACTGTTAGTTTAGAATAGGGTTTATGTTTCCTACTTTCATGAGCATTAGACTTCCTATTGTTGTAGTATTTCTATTTAAAGGGGTTCTGGAGGAATAAAAAGGTAAGTCATAGTTTAACAAAAAACAAGAGATTGGAGTTCTCTTTTTCATTGAACTCTAAGGTTTCAGCCTCCATTTAACGATCTGAATTTATATATGGTCCTCCCTTTACCGAGCTGAATTTATATATGCTATGTGACTCGATCCTACTCTCTAAAAATCCTAATAATTTGGTATTAGAGTCTGACACAATGGGCAATGAGATCAATTCCAGATTCCCAGAACGTGCAATTACAGAAATCCTAATGGACTCTAAACTTGCAGTGATGGAACAACGCCTCGGCGAAAGAATTGTCAATTTTAAGAAAAAGTAGGCTAGGGCTGGAATCGGATGACTCCCCTGAAATTCAAGCTTGAGGACAAGCTCTAGGAATTTTAGAGAGAAGGACCGAGTCACAGGGAGATATAAATTCAGCTCGTTAAAAGGAGGCTGAAACCTTAGAGTTCAATGGAAGAATGAACTCCGATCTCTTGTATTTTGTTAATCTATGACTCGCTTTTTTATTTCTCCAGAACCCCTTTAAATAGGAGTATTATTACAACCATAGGAAGCCGAACTCTTATGGAAGTAAGAAACATGAACCCTATTCTAAACTAATAATTATAGCTAACCCTAATCATTGTGAAACTATAAAACATAAATCCTATTCTAATAATAACGAAAGCTACTTTAAAATATAATTAAATACTTGATTAATTGACTTCCACGCATCCATAACACTGTTGCAAATAGTAGTTGGAGCTAAACAGAAAAACCAGTATCATCTGTTCTCTTGATTATGACATAGTTGGTAATATTTTATTCATGGTATGGCAGGTGTGCTATGGGGAATCGCTATAGTTTACAGAAAGACCATGAAACTGCTCTTAGAAACTTTCAACGAGCTGTACAACTAAATCCTAGATTTGCATACGGGCACACGCTTTGTGGTCATGAGTATGGCACATTCCTTCCTTTTCTCAAGCATTCCCTTCTTTATTGGCAAAACGTGAACCCGGCATTTCTATTCTTTTGATTCTAGAGAGGTGGATCGTTAATTTCTTTATAAGCTTGACTCACTGTCTATATTTTTCAGATATGTTGCTTTAGAAGATTTTGAAAATGCTATTAAGAGCTATCAAAGTGCACTTCGTGTGGATGCCAGGCATTACAATGCCTGGTATGGGCTTGGAATGATCTATCTCCGACAGGAGAAGTTTGAATTTTCAGAGCATCACTTTCGAATGGCTTTGGGCATAAATCCATATTCTTCTGTTATCATGTCATATCTCGGCACTTCATTACACGCTTTGAAGGTGTGGTAGTTTTCTGTTATGATTTTTATGCTGAAACACAGGATGTTGTTCTTAATTTAAATCTAATCTGCCTCTTACGGATGGACAGAAAAATGAGGAGGCACTGGAAGTGATGGAGCTGGCTATCGTAGCAGACAAGAAAAACCCTCTTCCAATGTATCAGAAGGCTAACATTCTTGTGAGCATGGAAAGTTTTGATGCTGCTTTAGATGTCTTAGAGGAGCTTAAAGAGCATGCTCCTCGTGAGAGCAGTGTCTATGCTTTGATGGGTAGGATATACAAGAGATGTAATATGTACGACAAAGCCATGCTTCATTTTGGAGTAGCATTAGATTTAAAACCATCTGCAACTGATGTTGCAACCATTAAGGTGATTGCCCATTTGCCCACTCATGCACGTGTGTATATATATGATCAAATGTGCTTCTGGTAATTTTTTCAACCAGTTAGAGCACGATGATTCTTTTCTTCTCTGGGCCTTTTACTCTTTTGTTCTTCACCCCTTCGTTTCTACATTGTGCTAATGCGCGTGTCCTGCAATCTCAAGTATGCTTTGGGGCTATTTTATGTCAAAACTGATTCAAATTATACTAGCTGATCTCTGACCTGTTCACTGTTTCCTCGTTTTCTATCAGGCTGCCATCGAAAAATTGCACGTACCAGATGAGATGGAAGATGAATTATAATATATCTGAATTAACTGGGAAATGAGAAGATCAGGCTGTAAATTATCCCGCTCGAAAGATACAACTACTTGAAGGTAGATCAGGCAGCTCTGGAAGGATTTTATGGATTGTTTGTCTCACTTGAGAGGGCATTGTGTGCCAATGTAGAGTTGTTAGTTGAGTACTTCCTGTCAGAACAGCTGTAGCACTGCACCTGCCAAACGAGGCTTCTAGTGAACGTACACTTCTCATTAATCTTCTCCAATTTCATTTGTGTTTGATTGACTTGGAGCCACCAGGAATTTTTCGCAGATCTGACGATAATCACTGGTATCATCGTACATAAATTTGAAATGTTTTAAGAGGGTGTAGCGTTATTAGTTGGGTTTTATGACGTTTCGCAGAGCGACTCTCAACGAGGACGTTGAGACTGTTCGAAAAAAAAAAAAGATTTTTTGGCGTAATCCGCCTTTACTAAAAGAAAAAAAGGTTCAAGTTTCAATCGATATTTGCGGAGTTGATTATCCCTCTTGAAAACAAAGATTTGAAGTGGTCTATGATTTACTGAGTATGCGGTATAACTCATGCATTCATGTACAAACCGGTGCAGACGAAGTAACATGAATATCTCCGGTAGTCGGTCTATTTTCATCAGCCGGCCGGTGAGTTTGGGATATGTTTGGCTTTTCTCTATCAATCATCTGGATCGATGCCGTATATCAACAGATTATGGTTTCAAGGGTCATCCATTACGAAAAGACATCTATGTACAATAATATGAGTTGTTCTTATGCAACACACTGGGATAGCTGTTGGAGCCTTTTGCTCTCATAAAATTACTTAAGAAATTAATATAGAGCAGCAATTCGGTGGTACGTTGGTCTTAAAAGCTATTAGTATTTAAGCCTTTCGACATGAAAAAAGAAGTTTTGGACAAAAATTATTCCTAGCTAAACATGGAATAACTCCTACATGTTTCAAAGCTTTTACAAGTGAAACTTTGGTACACTAGACATTTTCCTACGTATAAAATTCTAGCTACTGTACAAGCTATGTATGTTAGAACTTTTAAAGATAAAATTCCAACATTGTATCTTGGTTCTCTTTGCAACATGCTTCGGTTAATATATACATGCTACCATTGTCAATCCATGTATGTGTTGGCACGTCGGTTTAATTCGCTTCTTTCTGTTACAGATAGGGAAACTTACATTCTCTTTGTGAACTAAACAAACAAAGCAGCTGTTCCAAAGTGACAAGAAACAAATATAATATGAAAGAGAAGAAAGGAAAATCAAACAACACCGAAGGAAACGAAAATAAAGGAATTGGTAGGTACTTTTAAAAATAGTTAATACATAAAAACGAGCCTAAACTTGACACTAAATTATAACTTTGACCTTAAACTTTGATAGTGCACAAATAAGACCTTTAACTATTCAAAACCTGAACAAATATGACCTCCGATTTTGCAACCCCATGCGTGAGTCTCATTCGCGCCTACGTGGAAAGGTAACCCAATCACACGGTGCCACGTCGTTAAAAGGACTGACTTGGAGAGGTCATATTTGTGCAGTCTTGAATAGTTAAATGTCATATTTGTACACTGTCAAAGTTTTGCTTTTTGTGTTAAAACGACGTTTTTTCTTTTAATTATTATTATTATTATTATTATTATTATTATTATTATTATTATTATTATTATTATTGTTATTATTATTATAATATTTTTTTTATTTCTATAGTAGCAGCACCTAACTTTTTTTAATTTTAAAAAATTATTATTATTTTATTTATTTCTATAGCAGTAGCACCTAGTTTTTTTTTTAATTAAAAAAAAACCAACCACTAGCAGGGATTGAACTCGCACAGTAGGCTGAATGAAGTGCCCAAGAAGAGCAAATAACACCACTGGGCTATCTAAGTGCCTTGTTTCATGTGGTTCAACATTAATATACGTACATAAATATACATTTTCTATCTTATATACATACAAAGTAATTTTTTTACCGAGGGGGTTCGGGTGAACCCCATGGCAATCACGTAGGTCCGGCTCTCGTTAATTTAATAACATTTTAATTACTTTAATTTGATAACGTTAATTTAATATACTACTACTACTACTATCCTTAATAACATTAATTTAATAACGTTTTATTAAAACTATAATTTTTTTTATTATTAGTATTGTTTTATCTTTAATTTAATATTTAAATAAATAATATTTAGATATATTATATAACTTAAATTCGTCCTCTGCTTTATAATATATATACATACCCACTCGATTTTTTCACATGACGCTGACCCGCCTAATTAATAAATCTTCAATATTGCTCTTTTTCCGCAATGACAAAAGAAATTAGATGCCATTTTCATCTTTGAGTCAAAAATAATAAAAAAATAATAGTAAAGTCATTTAAAAGTCATATTTGTGCAGTTTTGAATAGTTAAAGGTCATATTTGTGCACTATCAAAGTTTAAATGTACTATGCCCTTAGATTTTAAGCTGGACGCGCCCAATTTTGCGTGTTGAACATGCGTTTTGTCACGTAAGATTGGAGGTCATATTTGTGCAGTTTTAAATAGTTAAAGGTCATATTTGTGCACTGTCAAAATTTAAGGTCAAAGTTATAATTTGGTGTCAAGTTTAAGATCATTTTGATGTATTAACTCTTTTAGAAAAGATAAAGTACATGCAGAGCAGAGAAAGCTTGACCAGAAAGAGATAGGGGTTACAAAAACAAAACTGATTAAAGTAGCTGAAAATTCATCCATATGCAGAAATACCATTCAAATCATTCATTAAATGTTCCTAAGGTTTAAGTTTATAAGACAGATAAGGGGAAAGAAAAACAAAACTGATTAAAGTAGCTGAAAATCCATCCTTCTGCAGAAATAACATCCATGAATCGTTCCTAAGCTTTGAATTTATAAGACAAGATTCATGACGTATCCATTGAAATTGTCATTTACAAGTAGAAACGTAACTTTGCTAAGGCTCCATTCCAGAATGTTATAAATTTAACCTATTTGGTGCAACCTCACGTGTAAGAAGAACTGGGTACAACACACACCAATCATTTCTTGCCACATGTCCAATTGATTTAATTCTTGTTTTTCTCACTTTATTTTATTTTCTTTTTCCTCTATCCTCCTTTTACTCATCGCTTAAACCTCATTCCCTCTTTGCGACGTGGTTCCCTCTTCTCACCTTCATCCATATCTCTTCAGCATTACCATTCTATCATAATAGAAAGCTTGAAAAATAAAAATATCACCACCAAAACCAACAATAGCGCAAAAATTGTATGACCTTTATGTTTTCTTGATCTTAAACATGTTATAATTGAACCAAAATTCAATAATCATTCTTTTACACTAAATCAAACTTTTCGACACCAACTTACACGAAACCATAATTGCTATAAGTATGTCGTCGACCACTATCATAGCCACTTTCAAATTACCGCAATTTATCATCAAACTACAATTTATAAAATTAAAACCATTATAATTATAATGGATCGAAACCCCATTAATATGGAGTTGTTTAACCAAATAACTTCATAACAAAAATAAAAAATAAAGTAAGT
Source organism: Capsicum annuum (assembly GCF_002878395.1). Lineage (NCBI taxonomy): Eukaryota > Viridiplantae > Streptophyta > Magnoliopsida > Solanales > Solanaceae > Capsicum > Capsicum annuum. Next base: position 83,209,275 of record NC_061112.1, read on the forward strand.
AAATAAAAGAATAATGAGTAATTGAGAACAATTCAGGAAGGAAAAAGCTTGAACAAACAGAATAAACATAAGATAAAAGAGAAAGAAAAGCAAGAAGTCGCTAGGAATATTGAAAAGAAGAAAACATTTGGGTGGTACATAAAGATGAAGAAGATAAGAAATGAAAAGTAATTTAAAAAAAAAAGTAAAAGAAAAAGTATTTTCAATGAAATAAATATGGAAAAAATAAAATAAAAAATATTTTTTTAAATCTCATCTCATGCTCGATTAGAGAGTGAAATACACTCTGTACACCAAGTGAGCTCAAAAGAGGTATTTATAATGGTTTTAACTAGTTTTGTGTGGTAATAGAACTCCACAAACTTTAAGTGTCAACTTACAAATTTGAAACAATTTTAGTGGATGAACCCTAAACATTTCTCTCTCATGAGAACCCTAGGTTCCATCTTCCTTTGATGGCCGGACAGGCTTCCGGCCGGCCACCCATGGTGGCTGGTCAATCTTTTTTCTCTCTCCCCTTTTCTCAATCTATTCCAAAAATAAATCTATTTCCTAATATTGCTTTTATAACTAATTCAGCCGACTCAGTTTCGAAACCTCTAGATTATGGGAAGGTTTTCAATGCAATGACATTAAATTCAACCTTTGTTACCAAAGAATATTGAGCATATCCCAATGAATTTGATTTAATATGATAATGGCGTTTCTATTGTAGAATGAACATAAACTGAAGTTTCAACAATGAATAAGATACAATTATTGCGATATGCAATTGTTGGGAAATTCACCCACGAATGGCCAAACTTCGATGTTTTGAGGGAAATATTTCCTCACAGTGTGGAATAAAAGGAGATTGTAAAATTAGACTATTAAGATATAGACATATATTGATAAGGTGTGCGTAGGTGAAAGAATTTATTAACGTATTTTCAAAGAATACACACTATATGAAGAATAAGAATGACGTAGTTTTCACAATGAGGCCACTTATCTATGATTCAAGCTCTAGGGTTGATGCTAAGACAACTCAAGCTATGACTTGGATATCTTTCCCTATTTTGTTATCTATATACTATGTTAAGGAGGCTTTTTTCTCATTGGCATATGTAGTTGAAAAGCCTCTGCAATTGGATATGACCATAATCTATAAAATCAGAACCAATTGTGTAAGAGTAAAGGTTTAGGTGGATCTTGTTGCTGAGTTGCCTAAGGTTATACATATGGTCGTAGTAGATGAATCCACTGGAACAAAATGTATAATCAACGTTCAAATACAATACGATGCACTACCAAAGTATTGTAAGGAATATAGATTTTTAGGCCATAATGATGAAAGAAGTAGGAAATTAAATCATAATCTTAGAAATATCACAAAAAATGCAGAAGAAGATAAAATCAATGAAGTGATTGAAACATGAAGAAGCTGGGCCAAGTTCTAATGGTTTCCCCTAAAAAACTTTGTCCAACGGTAAAGTTGTAGGAGATCTGAATGCTTGGGCTCTTGTGGAAAGGAAAAAGCCTGCAAAGGAAAAGAAAGGGGTCATTAAAGCCAGAAATAGTCCGTCAACTGATAAAATGGTTACAAACAACAAGTTTGAGTCACTGCAAGAGAAGGATCAAGAAGTAGGAAGGAATGACAAGCTCATACACAAACAGGAGGTCAGCAAAGCCAACAATGGAAATAATACTACTAAGAGCTGGGTTTAGAGATATTTGCAGAGTCCTAAATGAGGAGATATAGTTGAAAAGGAAGAGGAATAGTAGGATGAACTTGAGTTTGGGGCTCAAATTCAGAAAGAAATAATGCAGATTTGTCAGGATGAAAGGTATAAAAAAGAAAACAAACCTTTTAGTAATGATGCTTCGGCAGCAAATGACGAGGGTAGATCACACAATCATGAGAAGGAGGTACAAAATGCCATTCAACAACATCAACTCAACAATAGTGGTGAAACTCAGTTAATTAAAGTAGAACAACAACAAAATCTGGCAATAGAGGTACAGAGAAATAGGAAAATGATGAAGAGTGCAAAATAGAGGATAAAAATAAACAAATAGTATAGAGGCATAAGGAGATGATGAACTTACAAATTCTCAAATAGAGTAAACTTTAGCGGATATTAAATTCCACCAGGCTATGCAAATTGATAATTCTAGAGTAGATAAACAAGCAACAATAATAGGCACAAAGGGCATCAATTTATCCCACCTACCTCACAAGACTGATACAATCTCAGGTCAAGTGGTGGACGTAAAAGCCTCAGAGAAGCAGGTAATAATACATGTGAAGCAACTTTCTCCAGTTAAAACCATGCATGACCTGGTATCACACAAGGAATGTGAGACAACAACAACAAATTCTATTTTTGTGAGCATACTCTATGGCCTGACTCAAAATATAGAGGTATAAATGAACTAGGATGAGAGCTAAAATTGGAACCTCCGCTAGCATGACCTGTTACCTAGTTACTTGAAGCTGTAGAACCTGAAGGTCTACCATCCGATCCTTGTAAAATGGACTAAATTGACCCATCATGATAACCACATGAACCTCTACTCTAGAAATCTCTACTACGAGATGCGACTTCTAAACTCGCCCTAATTGTACACCTTCTAAGTACTTCCCTGAGTAGCTTGGGTAATAGACTCAGTCAACTTGGCACGCTCAGTAATATTCTAAAAATAATTCTTCTAAAACAACCATCTGGTAGCAGCCAGCTGATAAGGACCCTCCAATTCTTTACAAACTTACCAATCCTCTCTAACTCAGTATAAATGTAGGCACTTGAATAGCTGGATAAAGCAAGAAAACGTGCCTCATACTCAGTCATAGACATGAAGCCCCACTCCAAATGATGAAACTCATCATACATATGATATATCAAGCTATAGAGCAAACTTCTCCCAGAAAGCCTCAGAAAACTGGGCCCAAGTCATAACAGGCGAACCTAAAGCCCTAGAACTAGCAAACGACCTCCACCAATCCCCGGTCACATCCATCAACTGATAGGTAGTATAAGAAACTCCATGAGACTCAAGGGATCCAAAATGTGTAACTTCTCCTCACAATCAATTATAAACTCGTAGGCATCCTCATTAATAACTCCATTAAATTTGGCGAACCCAAGCGAATAAATCTCTTAAATCTCTTCTGATCATCAAAAGACATAGCTATATCCAGATTAACTGGAGGAATATTAAGTCTGATAGGCAATAAATCCATATATGGGAGTACCATAAATGATGGTTATACCCCAAAAGCAGGAACACCATAAGTAGATGCGACACTAACGGTGGAACATTACTCAAAGTTTGACAAAAACCAGGTACAGTTGATGGAACACCCTTTAAGCAGCTCAAAAGGTGAATCAATAAGTTTCGAAACACTGGGGTATCAACTGAACTCCGTGGGATCTAATCTAGCCTCGCAGTCTCTATTTGATAGTCATCTCTTGAATACACAACTCAGGCTTGGGAGAGGCCTCCCTAGATTGTCCTCTGGTTGGGAAAGCTCCTCGTGCTCATCCTCTACCTCTAGGTTGACCACGACCCTTGCCTCATCCTTGAACTGAGGCTTCCATATTATTGTCGACTCAATATCCCTAGCATCTTTAGACTTGGTTCTCACCATATGCACATAAAAGAATAAAATATAAGTTTAGAATGTTGTGTATGAACAACCCTCACGATAAGGAATCAAAGTAGAGAATATTTTCCTAAGAATATCTTATAGCCTCTCAAAGATAGGTACGAACGTATATGTACCAATTCGTGAGACTCTACTAGATATTTGCTCTTACACTTATGAGATCACTGAAC
>NC_061112.1:83216093-83247216 GCF_002878395.1 Capsicum annuum
GACTGACTTGATCATAAGAGTAGAGTTCATAATCCATAATATCATAAATAAGGGATTTCATACTAAGCATGGTTCTCAACAATCTATTTCATGGAAGGGAATTTCATACAACATGTATATACTTGCATAACTTTCAATATCATACTCATTAAATATTACAACCACAATCCATAATATCATAACTTGGGGAATTTCATGGATTACATGGGTATTCTACATCTTGTACATGAGTGGGTTTTGCAAGTAAGCATAGCATAGTTCCATAAGACTAGTTCATGAGTAATCCAACAGTGTTCACAAGACACATTATCAACATGGATGACATTGAATCATAGAGGCCTATCATTAATCCTTCACTTAGTCACAATTTAGCAATAATGCATGATTTCTAGTCTCTTAGGTATTTTATCAAACACCTTACATGCACTTTTTAAGGCATAGGTGTATTCACAAACTTACACCACTTTAATCCACCCAAATTCATGGGTTCCAACTATGTGATCACAATCTTCCTGGAAGTTCATCAAATTCCCTCTCTATAATACAAAACACAAACAACAACATGAATACAACTATATCACCATAAAATATTCATGATTTTGTTATCAAATATTGATTCTTGAACTCCACAAACGAAAACAATCCGTGGATGAACACTACGCATACCTTAATGGCGATGAAATTGTTGAAAGATTGGACCTTCAAGCTTGATTATGCAACCCTAGTAGTTTTTCTCCTTCTTGTGCTCTTGGATAATGAACTTAAGATGTTAATAGGGTTGTAATGTGATTAGAAGCTATAAATTTCATGAGGCTAAGTATTGGGACGTGTAAGGAGTGTTAAAAGACTTAATTATCCTCAAAATACCTCAAAAACTAAGTATTTTTCGTGGCTGAAATCATAAGTGTGCGTCGCACACCTCATCGCACATGCTAAGGTGTGTGCCGCACATCCTATCGCATAAGCTAAGGTGTCCGTTGCACATGCTATCGCACATTTGAGGGTGTGCATCGCACAACTTGTCACACACTTGTTCCAGTAGCCATGTGCGATTGTTTATGCATCGCACTCTTACTTTGCAGGGCCATAACTTCTTGCTCGGGTGTCAAATTTTTACAAAATTGGAATTGTTGGAAATCTAATTCAATTCTATACAATTTGGTGGGTCTAAATCTGCCAAAATGTCATATATAAATCAAGTTATCCTCGTTCAAAGGTCACTCTTGTGGAATCATACCCTAAAACTTGATAGACCCAAAAGCTATTAGCTTGCCTTAATCTGAGTGACTCACATGAGCATGCTTAAAACATCATAAGCTATCTTATCACTAGGATACTCATTGTAAATTATGTACTCAAATATGAATCATAGGATATGAGGTTTTATATGTAAGAGAACTAATTTATTTCCTAGCTTGGAAACATCGGGGTATTACAGTGTATCACCTAAGTCTCTAGTGCATCGCTGAGATAGATCAAAGAGCAATTGTCAATTTCTAGTATTTCTCCACGACAGTGGTGCGTCACGCCAAACTTCCAGGTCGCAGACAAGGTGGTAACATGATAGCTCCGTATCGTGTCCCCGTGCAATTTCTCATTTGTCACTTTCCAGTGACTTGGCGCAATAATGGCACATCGCGCCATGGATGAAAATTGAAAAATTTTCTCAAAAATTAAAGACGTGTCCTTGGATTAAAAGGGTCAATTTTTCCACCCTATATAAGCCCTATAATATGAGATTTGGCCATAATTCAGCAACTTATACTCAATTACTCTCAAAAACTCTCAAGAACCAGCCCTAGGGTTTTCATAGAAGGTTTAATTCCAAGGAAATTCATCTTCAAATTTCAAGAATCTCTCCATCAATCCTTACGAAATCACGAACTAAGGTATGCGTAGTGTTCATCCACGGATCCCTTTCATTCGTGGAGTTTAAGAATCATGTTTTAAATAACCTATTTTGATTTGTTTGTTGTGATTTGATCATGTTCATGTTGATAGTTGTTATTTATGTTTCAAGATGGTGTCTTGATGACTTTCCGTGAAGAATGTGAGTTTGTTGATTGAAAACCTATGAGTTTGGGTAGTTTAACACTCTTAAATTGATGATTTCACCTATGCTATAAAGTGTGCATATAAGGTGTTTGATAAAATGCCTAGAATGATAGAATCATGTTCCTTATGACTCAATAGTATCTAAATGACAAGTCCATGCTAACCCTTATGATGCAACACAATTTCTATGCTCTTGTTGTGTATTGACTGTTATGTTATGAAACGTTCATGATATTAAAATCATGCAAGTATGTACATGTTATATGCATTCCCTTCCATGATCAAGACTATGATAACCATTTGAAGTATGAAATCCCTTATTTATGACATTATGAATTATGAACTCTATTTCTATGATCAAGAAGTATTATGAATTGTTGGTGTTGGTCATGTATTCAGGAATGTCATGCCTTGTTAGCTTCGTTCTATCGTGTCCTGGGGGTACTTGTACCCAAAAAATATAGCTGTATGCCTAGAGCCATGTCATGTTTTCACGATACTCTCAGTCAAACCATGTTCCATAGAAGTCAGTCATTCATGTGACTTAGGAAATCCCAGAAATCACATGAACTCAGTCAGTTATCAGATATCAATAGTATTTTGTCAGTTGATGGAATTCAGTAAACTCAGTCCATGTACAGTCAGCCAACCATGTTCAGTCTCTTCAGATGGGAGTAGAAATTAGGACCGAGTGAGCCCAAGGGTGGGAACATATACTGTCAGATGAGGGTGTGATTCTTAGTAGTCATCCTTGTGTTCCAGAACTATATAGCCAACATAGGTTGAGATATCAACACTGTCAGATGAGGGTTGATGAGGTGGATAAGCACTGTCAAATGAGGGCCCCACCATTCTCTTTTAGGGACACAGTCAGAGGAGGGTACCCACAGTTGTCCTTACCAGTGATGCGGTATTGACCCCCTTCTAATCAGGGCACAAATTGGACACCAGCTCAGCTATTCTAGCATATTTGGGGCATACTAGTTAAATAACTATTCCCATAGTTTTAGTATCAGTCTCAGTAAAAGAACTCAGATAGTTCTTCAGATTTCAGGACTGTCAGATACAGTCAACTCAGTCACAGTACGAAACTCAGATAGTTCCATCAGATTTAGGACTGTCAGACACAGTCAATCATGTTATCAGTTATTTCAGTTATCGAAACTCCAGTATCAATCATGCTAGATATCAGTAAATTTATGCCATCAGTATATAGATTCAGTTATCATGTTCTCATGATCTTAATTACTATGTATTCATGTGTGCACTCTCACGTTCATATTAGTCAGTCAGTTATTATCATTCATGCATGTAAGCCCCATGTATTCAGCCTACCTCACACATATACTCAGTACATTCTTTTGTACTGACATATTTGCGCTATGGTATTTTTTTTATGTTACACCATAGGTTCAGAGACACGACTCTCGGATCAGCAGCAGCAGTAGCATTCCAGGGTTCAGAGTTTTAGCAGTGAGTTCTCATTCTCTGAGGATGTGATCTTATTTTATCATATCAGTTCAATTTTCAGTTGATGGAGTTAGTTGGGGACATGTCCCATCAACTCCTTAGTCAATTCTTTTTTGGTATCGAGATACCACTCTATATTAGACATTATTATTATTCAATTATGTTCAATATTGAACCTTATGACCTCTCAGTGCATGTTTCCATATTTTTATGTCATATTATGCGGTGTACAGGTACAAATATCAGTCATGGATTAGCTTGTAGTCCTTCGGCGTCATGAGCACCATGTAGTATTCTAGTTCAGATAATTGGGGCATTACAGAAATACAAAATATGCAAATGCAATGCAACGTTATGTACAATAAAGTAAAATGATTGAAATTTATTGCATGAATTTTCTTATTCACCTTTTGAGGTTCAATGCTCCCAAAATAGGACCTATTGGGGGTTTTATAACACCCCGAGAATACACCCTAGGAGCTGCACGGTGCTTACAGTCCGAGGGACGACAAGCTAACCCATGAGCTGGTACCTACTGTGAGCACTGAGTAAAACTAATAATGAACATAGGTGGAATTTAACTGAGGAATTCCATAAGGTTTTAAATTATAAATCTAATAAAATCTGTAAGGCATAATTGATAATACCGACAAAATATCTGACAATGACAACTGAAATATGAGAAATTGACTAACCGTCTGAAATAGTCCAAAAACCTTTTACTGATTGACTGAGGAGCTGATGGGACAAAACCCCAGCTAACTCTGACTGAATGAAAATAACTGAAACTGATAAAGTAATCTGAGCTAAATAAATCATGTCCTCAAAATATAAGGAATCACCACTGCAACGACTAATAGTTTGGAAAATCTATGCGCGATTCGGGAACTGAGCATCCAAACCTATGATATGATACATCATAGCACAAGAAAAGAGTATGCGATCAGTACTTTAAATGTACTGGTATGCTAAATGAGGTAGGCTGACATGCATGGTTTCATAAACATGAGTAATAGCGGACTGACTGAATAACATGAAGTACTGAATAAAATGCATGAAATTTGTAAGTACTAAGAATGCATGACCAAGCATAAAATATGTTCTAAATATAATCTGTAAACTGAAGTACTGAAATCTGATAACTAAATAACTGATGAATTGTGTGCTATAGTCAAGCAAGAGTAAACTGAATTCTAAACTGAGTGCTGAAACTAAACTATAGGAGGTATCATCTAACCGACATGCCCTATTCTGAGCTAATAGGGATCCAACCTGTGACCCCAGTTGGAAGGGTACTAGTACCGTGCCACAGTTACTAATAATGGCTGGGTCAACCCTAAACTGACAAAAAGACACCTTGTCAACCCTAAACTAATAGGAAGGTACCATAAGATATGTGTCAATCCTACACTAGCAGGAAGACATCTCAAACCTACACTGGCTACGTAGTTCTATAGCTCATGAATTGCTACTAAGGTTCAAACCTTACACTAAAAGTAATGCCCCCATCCTTGGATTTGCTCGGTGCTAAATTCTACTCCCAACTGAACTGACACTGATTACGGGATTAAACTAGGCTTAACTGTACAAGTAACTGATCATGAAGGCTAACTGAGTGGTAATGCTCATGATTTATCTGAACTATTCTAAAGATACTGAGACTAAGTAAACAACTAAGTTTTCAGGTATTCATAATCCCCAGGACTCAATAACAATAACAATAGGACCACTTGAAAGCTTTGAAACCATGGAAAGAAATCATTGTTCACAATTATTCACTTAAGCATTTTATCAAGCTTATGAGGACTAAGACTTTAACAGGGGATACTTTATAAATATGAAAAGATCGCACAATCGCATGACCAAATCATAAACTGAGGGTTTTATTTTGAATTCGCATGAACATGATATGGAAACCATAATATTTAAAGCATACCAAAGCTTTAGGGACATATTAAGTAGTCATTGTTCAACATCCTTTTATCTAGGCATTTTATCAAACACTTGATATTCATAGTGTAAGCTAAGTATGAGAATAGCTTAAAGCTTGTAGTAATAGCATGATTTTGATAGTAAATCACCAATTAAGATTTTAGATCAGTGAAAAAAATCATTCAAACGTGTAGGATTTAATAACAACAATAATTTTATGTAGGCATGATATAAAGTTAAGATTCATGGAGATTCATGGTTAAAATCACAATTCAAAATCATGGTAACTTGTAAAGATCACATCTTTAAATTTGAAAATAGATTCTTGGATTCCATGGGTGAAATGGGCCCATGGATGAACATCTAACATACCTTGCTTGAAGAATCTTGGAGATTCTTTGGTGGTTTTCTTGGAATTGAGCTTGAATCTTGGAGGCTAGGGTTTGTTCTTTGAGAGAGACTACTTTTGATTTGGGAGAAATTGAGTAAATAATGACTTAATCAGCTTTTGGGGATTAATTTACGTGTTTTAGACTGATTAGGGATGCAAAAAAAGAGACTAAATTGTCCCTGGAAAGAATTAAATTTCCGTCACTAAAATTTCCATTTTTGGCCTTCACCGCGATGCGGTGCCATCACGCTGAGCCACTGGAATTTGTCTGCTAGTGCATTCCACAGACAAGTGCAAAAATGCACTTTGGCGTGATGCAGTGGTATCACATTGCATCACTGGAAAAGGACGAGTGCAAACTGACACTATGGCGCGATGTGGTGCTATCGCGTTGCGTCACTGAAAATTGACGATTGAGGATTTGCGCTCTACCGTGATGTGGTACTGGTCCTATCGCGATTTATGATATGACACGAGCTTATCACGATACGATGCTGGATTATGCGAATGAAGGAAAAATGCAATTTGCCCTGTCACTGCGACACGATGGTATCACGGTGCCTTACTGCCTGGAACTAAAATCTCCATAACTTCTTACCCGGTTATCGAATTAAAGTAAAATTGGTATCATTGAAAAGCTGATTGAATTTTCTACACTATGCTGGGTCTTGAACTAGAAAATTCTAAGTAGAGAAAAATATATGCTCATTTAAATTTGACTAATGCAACATTCTTATAAAAAACTCAATCGGTAAGGGATATTTTGATTCGTCTAATAGCTGGGAGTTATTTGAGGACTTAATATACATCAAACACACTCATAAGACTACCAAATAACTATAATTTATTTCTCATGAGCTTGAAGCATGGTTCTAATATTTGTCTGGATTTTTGGGGTATTACAGGTTCACAACCTATATACTATCTCAAATTTCCATCAGTCTTAATCTCATGTCTCAATCTACCTGACCGACATATTTCTTGGTCTAGGCATTTAAAAAATAGCTTATTTTCTATAAAAAATCAAAGTTTCTTAAAATTAGTATGAAGATATCGAATCCATTCAATGTGTGTACATGCGAGCTCATAAATCAACTCAATATGTCAATAATCATGAGATCAGTTATAGTTGGGCACCATTGAAATAAACATATATGTAAGACATCATTAGTATCATATCAATCCATATCTTGGACATTTCTATCATGATAAAGGTAAACAGTGGTCAATAAGGCCTATAATATCTATTTAAGTCCTCGCACGAGCATCACATTAAGAAATAAGGCAGTCAGATGCACACGTAAATCCAATGATGTCAAGTAAAGCACCCTATAGGCAACAGACAATATATAATATCATAAGTCAATAACAATAGAAAATAATCCCACACACATGCATCACACAATATATAATAACTCAAAATCACATGTCATAGTTACTTTCCCAACCCATAGCCTGCTTTACTTATTCATTAACTACCCAACCCAATCTAAAGAAAGTTAAGTCATAATCAACCTCAAAACGATGAAATTCAAGCCTAAAGTCCTTAAAAATGAAGCCTTACTCTTTTGAACAGTCTCGAAATCTACTTCAACATTCAAATATAGCACTATGCGTTAAAGAAAGCTAATAATACCCCAATTACCCATATTTGAGTTGGGTCCAACACAGATTCAAAAAATAAGTTAAAAAATGAAAGAGGTTATATCAAAATTTTATTTTAGGAACACATTTCCAAGTTTATAAGAGTCTACAATACCCACATGAAAATTGATTTAAAATGAGGTCCAAAATGAAGAAAAATTATTTTTAATCTTTACCGACAAAATTCTTAAAATCGATTTTAAATCATGATTAAAAGGTGTTTTCAAAGATTTAGTAAATTGGAAATAATATAGATATGACTTTAGAGGTTACCCGCATGAAAAACAATGAAGAAACCATCAAAAATTGCCTTTCCTGTTGGGGGTACAAAAATGAAAGAAATTTGCAAAAATAGGGTATTTATACCGTTCTATGAATAATACCTCGCAAATGCGGTCAAACTTTGCAGTTGTGAGGATCAATGGATAATCAGACCAAAAAATAGTCTGTGTGTTTGTTGCCAAGGATTCGCATTAGCGGCCAAGGCTTCGCATTAGCAAAGGCTGATTAATCAGGCCTTTGTGTTCGTGATAGGCTCGTCATGTCTACGAAGAAAGTAGAAAAGTCCAACCCAGACTCGGTTTCCCTGTACAATTACAATAAAGTGAAAATTTCTTTTTCCACATTTGTGGCCAAGGGCTCCCTTTATGAAGAAGGTTCCATGCACCAGATTCAACTGTGAATCATCTGAATTTGCATGTTACAAAGTTTTTGAGTGGACCCTCAAAATTTATTTGTGACCCCATAGAAATAAACCATATATTCTACCAGGCTATTTTTGACTTTTCAGACTCAATGGCCATGTTAGGCTTTCAAAAAAAATTATTTTAATAAATTAAACTCTTTTTAGGCAAATTTTCAAATGAAGGGTCAAAATGCAAAATAAAAGTTTTGAATCTGAACCAACCTCTCTACTAATCCAAATTCAACATATATTCCAAACCTAATAAACCTATTGAAATTTCCACCCGACACTAAAAACAATAAATATTCATTGAAGTAAACTATACGACATTTAAAGTCTCTAAAAACCATAAGCTCTCTCAAAATATTTTTTGATCGCATCAAAAATTATGTCGATCATCCCCACACCCAAAATTAACATGTAACAATTATTGAAAAGGAAAAAATTGTTAAATTATATCAAAAGCAAAACTTTACAAGGCAGGTTATTACAAGGCTAGGGATAAAAAAGAGAAAAAAAGAATGAGTCAAGAAAAAAAAAGAGAAATAAAAGATAGATATAGAAGATATAAAAAATAAAAAATAAAAATACAAAAAAGGAAAAGAAATAGAGAATGGCGGACACTGCCACCATGCTCAATCTTCTGACCCCTCTTTCTCTAATGTATAGAAAAATCTCATTGGTTTACAAATCGTTCTCTGTTTGAATTAGAGTCTCGAAATATCAATGGAAAGTGTACTAATAGAGTGTGTACAAAACAGCCTGGTGCACTTTATGCACCACAAAACCATTTTCATTTGTTCTTAAAGGAAGACTAGCACACAAAGATAAGGACCTACGGCTTAGTAGGCTTCCCTTAACAACATACACCTCATCATCCGCAATCTCTCCATACACATGATCACCAAGAACACAATTAATAGCAAGGTTATCACTATATAAGATGTTCAAGAGACCATATTCATTATCAAGATCAACATTATATACATTAACACTAACTTGAGGCTCATCAAGAACATCATACATAAACTCAAGTAGTGGGCTACATTCGTGAGTAAATTGATCATCATTCACATCCTCACTAGTTGTTGGCAACTCACATACTAACGTAGACTCACCTCGGTTTTCACAAGGATCAACTAGTGTGTGAATACTCTTTTCACTTAGTAATGTAACCTTATTCAAGTCATGAGTGCTACCACTAGATGGACACAAATCATTCTTACGAAAAGAATCAATTTTGTCATCTTTAGGATCAACTAGTGCTTGCAAACTTACATCAAGAATTTGGTCTTTATGCAATCTAACAATACCAAGAGTATCACAAAGGGAAGACTCATGCGATTCTCCTCCAAGCAAACCATCAACTAAATCCATTTGGCTACTACTAGCCACATCACGATATTCTAAGTTTATAAGAGTGTAGGAGATAGCATTGTTACCTTTTAGCTCACATGAGGTATGGCCTTCACCTAGGTTTGGATCATGGAAGCCCATTTGTTCCTTTTAAAAGCTCTCATTACAAGGGAGTTTTTCAAGAATTCTTCCTTGCATCACCTCTTTGTCATTTTTCCCAAAGTTGGAATTCTTAGCCAAGAGCTCCATTTTATCTACAACTATGTGTTTTGAGGAACTCTCCTTGAATCTTCTGATAGAAGTATGTTATCTTGAACCTGCACATAAGGAGAATTGATACTAGGCAAAATGCTAGTATCTTGGTTAGTGGTGATTCGGCTTAGATGGCATGCTTCAATCATTAATTGGCGTAGACTTTCAAGGTGCCGATGAAAATTTTCAAAAGGATTCGAGGTAGTATAAAAACTATAACTATCCAGAGTGGATGATGTTGTTCCTTCCATTGTCAAGGTACCTAAAAAGAGCAAAAAAAAAATAGCAAAGGAAAAAACCTACAAAACAAACAAATAAGTTAGTTCAAATAACCTCATGCACTCACACTCAAATCTCACCTCATACTTGGTCTCACAAGTGTTGAATACTTGGCAATACTTGGTAAGTGAATTGAGTGGTGAATATGCCTTGGTCTGAAATTGATTTTTGTTTGATAAGACTCACATAAAATGATGCACGGACTTGAAACAACAAACTACTATGACTTAAAAATAAGAAAAGCACACAAAAAGTAAAGACACGAACAAAATGGACTCAAGACTAATTATCAACCTAGTAGGTACTTACTAGTTTGCTAATTAGTGATAGAATCAAAACAAAAAAAAACTAGAAACAACAAATAGAAACTTAGAAATCTAATTTAAAACTCAATTTGGCTGTTCATAAAGTGATGACATGGAAACTTGTGGTTGGACGTCACTTTTCAAAATTTTCAATTCCAAATCTCTTGTTTCGGCCAAACATTCCTTTAGGGAAGAAGAATTTCGGTTTTAGGGGAAAAAAGAAGGTGTGAAGCCTTTTTTGGAGCTTCAAATGAATTCAAAATGGATTGGTCCCCTCAAGTGTACTTTTAATTGTACTTGTTTGTCCCCTTGTCCCCTCTTTCTTTTGGAAGACTTAGAATATGCTAGAGAATATTCTTGTACAAACGCTTAGTACACTCTCTTTCTTCTCTCTTGTTGGATCAAACAAGCTACTTGAATATTCTTCTTCAACAAGATTTGAAGATGGTGGATGAACAAGATGAATATTCAAAAGTTGACCAAGGTTTGACCACTAGGCAAATGAACCCTAACTTCAATTTTTCTTTTAGATCTAGGTTCCCTTTGACAAACCAAGCACAACCAACACAAAACCAGCCACAAAAAACCACACACAATTTGATAAAAAATGAGACCCCTCCTCAAAAGCTTCAAACAAGCCACAACGATGGTGGATCTAGCTCAAAAACAACCAAATCTTGTTCTAAATTTAGATTTAAACCCTTTAAGTGCTAGAGAACAAGAATCTAACACTAGAAACTATCAAAACAAACTAAAAATTAGCAGATCTAAGTTGTGAAATTCAGATCTACTACCAAACAATAAGACAACACAATTTTTTTTGAGTTTTTCAGATTTTTGACTCTTTTTGTGGATTTTTTGACACTAGACTCTTTTTTTGTGAAGATTTTCTTAGATCCAAGACTTAGAGTTGTGGGAAAAACTCTAATACATGGATCTGATACCAAATTATACAAGAGAAGACTAGGAAAAATGAAATTGACACTAAGAATGCAAAAACCAGAGAACACATGAAGTAAAAAGCAACACAAAGAAAGGGGATGAAGAAGAAGAATGCTTGAAATTAAAGAATAGATAGAAAGACCCTTACTTCTACCAAGTGATTAACAAAAGATGGTGTATCAAACCATCAATAACACCTCACCAATAGAATCTCAAACCTTCCTCTTAGGTGGACCAAGGGAATTCACACTCCTAAAAACCCACCTTTCTTGCCAATTTGTTAACACAAGTGAAATCCATCAATTGTGCTAACCCTAATTTGGTTTCTCTCTCTTAAGTAGAAGGAGAATACTACAAGCTAACACTAATATTACAATTTAAAAATTCACTCAATTCATTATGTCAAAACTAAGGAAAAATAAGAGCTAAGGTGCCTATTTATACTTATTACAAACAAGGATAAAAATACCCTTAATGAATGGTGCCCCTTTGGAGTGTAAAAAGGGAGTATTAAAAGACACTAATAGACCTAAAATGGGGTGCCTATTGAGTGTTAAATCATAGTGTGCAAAGTCCATTTTTTCCTTCAAGTGAGGCGCCTCTCTAGTGTAATGGTTCCCTTCTCCTCCTTCCACTTGACAAGGCTTTAAAATGCTCCAAACACTTGCTAATTTCGAAGTTTGAACCTTTGATAATGCCTTGTACAATTTTGTGCACCTCATCCTTGTATCAACACTACATCATAAACTATTTGAACTATGTCAAATTTATTAACTTTAAAAAATAATGATTTCAGTGTTTGGGACTTGGTCGTTGTACTTGAGAAAAATGTTTGAACCATGCCAACAACTTTTATGTGTGTGTTATGTTTTTAATATCTCTTGAGTTATTCCTTAAGGTTGTTGAATATATTTTTTTGTTTCTTTTTTGCCTTACTCTTTTAATAATCTACCATTATTGGAGCTTAAGAAGAGATGGAATAGTGATGATCTTCTATTGTAAATATCCAGGACTGCATTCCTTTAAGGTACTCATTGAACTAGGTAATTATTTCAAGTATACAGATTGAAGAAAGAGTTCTGGCCAATATTTCAGTCAGGCATTGTTATTAGATCCATGCTATGGGCTGCATATGAGGAGCTGTGTATACTAGGTTTGTGAAAGAATAGCTTGAGCAAATATTTAAGATCAATATTTTGCTGTGTTTTGATATTTGTTATCACGATACCACTAATAATCAATTCTTCCACTAAAACAAAAGTAATGCAATGTTGTACGTATGGTGGTTCAAGTAATGGTTCTAATGACTTGCGAATTAGATATATGCTATTTAAGTTGAAAGAGGTAGATGATTGGACCAATAATCCCCCTAGCTTTGAAATCAGAAAGTAGAATGACAAAAGAAACTTTAATAATCAATTTTATCAACTCTGTGACTACTTGTAGAACTTTTTTTCAATTTATTAAGTTAGAATTTCTTATACAGTTTGTGACTCTTTTTCGAATTTCTTACTTGTAGCCTCGTCATGTCCACAAAGAAGGTGGAAAAACTCGACACAGATTTGGTTGTCCTTTGTAATTGCATTGAAGGAAAATTTTCTTTTCCACATATACAGCCAATGCCCCCCTTTACGATGATGGTTCCATGCACCAAATTCAACTGTGCATCAGCTGAATTTGCATGTTACAAAGTCCTTGAGCTGACCCTTGAAATTAATTTGGGACCCCATAGAAATAAACCATATATGCTACCAGACTATTTTTGACTTTTCTGACTCAATGGCTATGTCTGATTTACAAAAAAAATTATTTACAATAAATTCATTCCCGAAAAACTTTTTAGGTAAATTTTCAAATGAAGGGTCGAAATACAAAAGAAAGATGTCGAATATGAACAAATCTTGCTATTAATCCAAATTCAACCTTCCAAACCTAATGAAAATATCAAAATTGCTCCCCGACACTCAAAATAATAAATATTCATTGTACTAAAGTATATGACTTTTAAGGTCTCTAAAAACCCTAAACTCTCTTAAAATATTTTTCAATTGCATCGAAAATTGTGTCGATCATCCCTACATTCAAAATATCATGTAATAACTATGGAGAAGTAAAAAATTATTAAATTTTATCAAAAGCAAAATTTTACAAGCTAGGTTATTACAAGGCTAGGGTTAAAAAAGAGGAAAAAAGAATGAGAAAATAAAAAAGGAGAAATAAATTCTAGATGTATAATATAAAAAAATAAAAAATAAAAACAAGAAAAAGGAAAGGAAAAAAAGATGCAGACACCACCACCATGATCAATCTTCTGACCCCCCTCTCTAATGTATAGAAAAACCTCTTGGAGTTTACGAATTGTTGTTTCTGTTTGAATTAGAGTTTCCAAATATCAATGGAAAATGTACTAATAGAGTGTGGGCAAAATAGCCTGGTGCACTTTATGCACCATAACACCATTTTCATGTGTGAACACCTCTTGCTAAGTTCCCCTATGAGGTATCTCCACACTTTTTCACTACACACTACTAATCAAGAATAAGGGATAACATCAATTAAATTACTGGAATAACCAGTTAAATTGAAGCCAAAAACCCAAGTCAAGTAGGTTTAAGGAGATTAAAAAAACCCATAGAATATAGAGAAATAATGTTACCTAAGCGGTGAAATTTTATCTCTCTCTCTCTCTCTCTCTCTCTATTATGACCCGAACCAGGGCCTAGTCATAATGGGTATCTCAGATCCATAGAGGATCGGAGACCACCCACATTACCTAGCCAACTAGAACATAATATAACTAGTAGTAAATGAATTGCAAACAATAACAAGATAGATATGGGTTTCGAACATATAACAAGATAGATAAATCAATAACAAGAGGGATCTAAGAATCTATTACGCAATCTACCCACACCTTGTCCACAAAAGCCTTTAAGAAATCAAACATCAACCAAAGTTGTGACATGCCCCGACTATAGCCAAAAACCTACCAAAATAGTCGAAGACACTAGTAAAGACAAGACCATGAAATGAGGGCTTTCCAAAGAATAAAAGATCACCACTTCAAAGCTAACTCACGGACAATCCAGAAATCACCTACCACTGCACAAGGAAATAGAAGTGCCTTCAAACCCTGCATCGCATGGGGATACAACATCTGGGAATGGTTAGCGGGTGAACACTCGCATGTAGCTTAGGGAAGGGATAAAATAATGCCATGATCAATCAGTCCAAAATCATTCCAAAACCATATGTAAACAATACATACATACATACATATATATATATATAAAATATGGTATTCCTATGCTGGGATAGGGAACAAGGTTTAGCATGAGAGTTGAAACATTAACCTGGACTGTGTAGCTCTAATCATCCTAAAGGCACCCATAGGCTATATAGGTTCAGCTCCTCATATCGAAAGGGCCTAGTGCGTATTAGCCACACAAACTAAAGATATCCAAGGAAGACCTGGGAATGCTCCGACCCCACGTTAATCTAGGATGCATGTATATATCAATAGTGAAAATTATACATATGGTCATAAAAAACCTCACGTCGGGAAATATGGTTTCCAGTGTTCTTCCTCCTTGGGACTCACACCTTTACGTGAGATACATAACCCCATTAGGTCCCATTAAAATATTTTCATATGACCCAACTATTTAGCGAAGGAATTATCCATTAATGCATATGCCATAGGTATGGTCATACCATCATGCTTGGAAGTGCATGTAGAGCAGGAGGTTAGGTAGATTGAACACAAGAATCTTATGTAGTTGTGAAGCCCGGGGGAATAAAATCCTAGTGTTCGTATTCTATTGGAAACATTCTGTGGATCAACAGTTAGAGGAGGTGATAAAATCTGAGGGTCTTGAATCTCAATAAGA
Source organism: Capsicum annuum (assembly GCF_002878395.1). Lineage (NCBI taxonomy): Eukaryota > Viridiplantae > Streptophyta > Magnoliopsida > Solanales > Solanaceae > Capsicum > Capsicum annuum. The sequence continues at coordinate 83,231,295 of NC_061112.1, forward strand.
ACACTAGTTATCTTGAACCTCAACAAGAACACTATCACAAACTTGCTCTGATATCCTTTGCGGTGTTTGTAAAATTCTCTCTAGTTCAGGATCAATAGGGAGTAAGGGATTGCCATGACTCTTGGTTCTAGACATACACCGGTGTATACCCAACTAAAAATAGAATATAAATATTTGTGAACTTCACCAACTTCAATTAATAATTCACACTTCTTCCCCGACAATGATACCAAAATTTAATGTCGTCCAAAACTAACCTCCAAAGAAGTATGCTGTGGTCGATGCCATTTCTAGTAACCAAACTCAGGTTGGGGTCGAACCCACCGAAAAAATGTTGAACAGTATCTCAAATTTGATAAAATCCACGAGCAGTGCGAAAAAGTAAATAAGGGTGAATTTGAAGTTAAGAGTAACCCGTAACCGAACTCGAATGCTTGAATTTGTAAAATTTTAGATTTTATTGCTTGAATTTGTAAAATTTTAGATTCATTATTGTGTAATTAATTACATGTTTTTTTCATTGATTATTATGGGTTGTTGCATGAACATAAGCGGTTAATTTCCTTGACTAGGGTTGTGGGAACCTTGGTAGATTAGCTATATAAGGAAAGTGAGAGATTCATCTATTCTACTATCGTTGCATGTATTGAAACCTTCTTCATATTTATTGAACCCAAGCTACTGCAGAAGTTTGGGAATTTTCTATATTCGAGAACGTTCTCACAAGGGAGTTTGAGATTGGGGAAATAAGGTTAAAATAGTGATTTGAGGATGTCAAACCTTATCTAATTAACTCGAGACTCAAAAGGTGAGAGTTTTACTGAGTTTATAGACAAGGGACAACAAGGAAACACTGTGAGACTCACAAGGTAAAGGGTGAAATCTATCAACTCATTCACAAGATGGTTAATAGTACATAGCTTGTCAACTTTGCATGCAGAGCAGAAGTTTAGGTAGATTGAACACAAAAATCTGATGTAGTTGCGAAGCCAGGGGGAACACAATCCTAGTGTTCATCTTCTATTGCTTACAAATTCAAGTATTCGAGTTCAGTTACGAGATACTCTTAACTTAAATTTTCCTCATTTAATTTTTCGTACTGCTAGTGCATTTCATCAAATTTGAGATACTATTCAATGTATTACCTATGGGTTCGACCCAAACATAAGTTGGGTTACTATATTTGACATCTACCGCAACATACTTCTTTGGATATTAGTTTTGGGTAACATCAAATTTTTGTACCCCTCCTAAATTTTTGCTAATTGTGTGATATGTGTATGTGTCAAGGACGATTATAAATCTAATAATGGCATTATAATTAGGGACAGAACAACTATGGAAAATAATTCCATAACCGGATAAGTAGTAACTAGCAATGTGACCCTATACGATATGTGTGTGAGGCGTTACCTAGTTCTCGATGTGTATGGAGTCCAGAACTTGCCCGATTGCTTTTGCTTAGGTTCTAGGATGGTCGGTTAAGAGATAATCATAGGCCATTTTTGTTATTAGTCCACTTTAGCCCAAATTGCCAAACCAAATGATATATGTATCCCTTGATCCCGATATTTCAGCCTTAATGGACCTATATTTTTTGTTTACACCAATTTATCTTCCTGTTTAGACCGCAATAAACCTGTTTTGGCCCTGGTCCTTCTTGGACACTGTCTACCTTAATTCAGGCAAATTGCCTAAGTTGGGGGTGTCTATCACAGGGGTGCATAGTATAGAGCGAGTATGATGAAAAGGTGTGAATAGACATCAGTGTACCAAATTAATATGCACAGTTGGGTTCTTGAAAAGTCAAAAATAGGAGGAGGAGTAATGTGTTGTAAACTAAAGTTGAAAATTTACCGCCGAAGGTATCTTAGGATCTTCCTGTTTAAGCATCGTGTATCTATGCTTTTGATTTTTGTTTTGCCTGAGGACTTGCAAATATTATAAGTCGAGGGTGTTGATGTGTCGTGGAAATATGGCACATTCGATGCCTAAAACAAGGAATTTATGCTTGGACTTGGGCCATTCTTGTTAGATATGATGTGGTTTTTGTGTGGTGTTGCAGGTAACATAGGTTGACTGTAGTATTGGACTAAATAGAAGAAAGAAAATTTCTAGAAAGGAAAAGTACTGGTCAAGCTACGAGTTGTCAAGTCACCTTACGACTCGTAGCCTGACTCATCAGGATACCAGAAGAAAAAGTGACTCAGAGCCACTAAGTAAAGATTGATTACGACTTGTAAGAAGTGGATATATGTTGTTCAGAGCACTCGTAAGGAGACCAGTTAGCTATTCCAAGGTCCAACATTGAAGTTATGGAAGACTATGAGTCATAATATCAAACTACGACTCATAGTGACCAATTGTAAGGAAACCAATATGTAAAACTATAAAGTGCAAGGTTCAAGTGATAATAAGTGAAGATCACGAGTCATAACGACTGACTATGACTCATGGTGATGAGTGATAATGACACCAGAATCTTGAAACCTTAAAGATAAATGTTCACTAGAATGGTTATGACTAGAAACATACGACTCGTAAGGATTGCCGACCTACTTTTCCTATTCGTTTTTTATTAGGATTTCTTTATTGGTTGAGATACTATAAATGGGTTATTATTTTATTAGGTTACATACTTTTACTATTTTATTAGATATTTTCACATACTTTGAGGATTGATACAATTGTCTTGGATTTTTGGTTTCGTATTTAATTAGAGATTTTGGATTTTATTCTTGTATCATTGCGTAATTAATTACATGTCTTCTTCATTGATTATTATGGATTTCTGAATGAACATGAGAGGCTAATTTCCTTGACTAGGGTTGTGGAAACCCTGGAGGATTAGCTATGTAAGGGAAGTGAGAGATTTATCTATTCTACTGTAGTTGCGTGTATTGCAACCTTCTTCATATTTCTTGAACCTAAGCTACTGTAGAAGCTTGGGAATTGCTTGTATTCGAGAACGTCCTCACAAGGGAGTTTGAGATTGGGAAAATGAGGTTACAACAGTGATTCAAGGCTATCAACCCTCGTTTAATCAACTAGAGACTCAAAAAATGAGAGTTGTACTTAGGTTATATACAAGGGACGGCAAGGGAACACCCTAAAATTCACAAGGTAAAGGGTGAAATCTATCAACGCATTCACAAGATGGTTGATACTACATGGCTTGTCAACTTTGCATGTAGATCATGAGGATAGATAGATTGAACAAGATAATCTTATGTAGTTGTGACGCCGGGGGGAACACAATCCTAGTATTCATCTTCTATTGTTTGCAAATTTAAGCATTCAAGTTCGGTTACGGGTTAATCTTAACTTCAAATTCCCCCATTTACTTTTCCACACTGCTCATGGATTTTGTCAAATTTGAGATACTGTTCAACATTTTTTGTTTTGATTCACTTTTTCATCTGGTATCCTAATGAGTTAGGCTACGAGTCGTAAGGTGACTTGACGACTCATAGCTTGATCAATACTTTTCCTTTTTAGAACTTTTGTTTATTCTATTTAGTCCAATACTACTGTCAACCAACATTACCTGCAACACCACACAGAACCACATCATATCTAACAAAAATTGCCTAGGTCCAAGCATAAATTCTTTGTTTTAGGCATCAAATGTGCCATATTTCCACGACATATCAACAAGTTTATAACTATGCCATTCCAATTCCATCACTTGGGGGAATGATACGACCTCTTATCAAGAAGATCCTTTAATTCTCCATAAGTTATTTCAACTTAATCGGAGTCATTCTATATGGAGGAATAGATATAGGACGGGTATCTTGTAGAACATCAATCTTGAAATCTATTTCCTTATCGGGAGGGATACCAGGAGGATCATTGGGAAACACCTTAGGAAACTTATTAACAATAGGGATAGATTGTAAAGAGGAAACCTTAGAACTAGAATCTTTAACCCAAATCAGATAATAAAGACACCCCTTGGAAATCAATTTTCAAGCTCTAAGATAAGAAATGAACCTTCTTTTAGGAACTAAGGAACTTCCCTCCCATTATATTATCGGTTCATTAGGGAATTGGAACCTTACCGTATAGGTCTGACTGTATAGATAAGCATAGCATGAATGGAGCCAATCCGTCCTCAAGATCACATTAAAATCCACTATATCCAACTCTATCAAATCCACCAACATCTCCCTATGAAAGATGGACACCACACAACCCCTATAGACTTTTTTAGCTACAACAAAATCACCCACCAGGGTAGACACAGAGAAAGACTATAAAATAATCTCAGGGACCAAAACCAAAATAAGCAACCACATAAGGGGTCATATAAGAAAAGGTAAGACCCAGTTCAAGAAGACAATATACATAACGAGAGAAAAGTTTTAACATACCAATAATGATATCAGGAGATGCCTAAGATTCCTGACGGGTGGCAAGATAATAAAGATGATTTCAATTAGTGCTAGTATGAGAAGTAGCACCCTTTGGTACAGGAGATGATGAAGTAGCAATCGGAACCTTATTAGCTTCAGAAGCAAACTTAGATGGACAGTTCTACTATAGATACCCCAACTGACAATAATTAAAGCACTGAGTTATCTCCTCATCACACTGACTATGATGCAGCTGCCCACAGAATCTGTAAGAAGCATAAGATAGGGCTGAATGAGCTCTACTAGCCTGAGATTGGGCAGCTTGGGTTTAAACCCACTGTTAGTCTGAATGTGATGATCTCTAGACAGCTTAAGATATGGATCACTAGTCATAGATTATAAACCTGAGTTTCCCCAAGTCCTATTCTTGCCCCACTGCCTACCATCTCTATAACTGTTCTACTGGCCTCTACCCTGCTCTGAATATCTAAAATTTTTATTCTGCCTCTCTCTTATTTCTACTTATTTCTTCTTTTCATCTATAACCTGTTACCTATACACCATAATCCTAGAGATATCCATGTCATTATTCAACAATATGTCCTTACACTCTAGTACCAAGTACTGATATAATCCCAAAGAAAACTTCTTCATTCTCGCCCTCATACCAGACACAATCTGCGAGGCATAAAGAGACAACTAGTGGATTTTCAAAGTATACTCCTTCACAGTTATCCTTTCCTGCTTTAAATTCACAAACTCCCCAGCTTTAGCCTCTCTCAACTCCCAAGGAAAGAAATGATTAAGAAAGGCACTTAAAAACTCATCCCACTCAGTTGGATCAGCATCATCCTCTCTCAATTGCTTCTGCTCCTCATACCACTGATATGCCATATCTTTCAGCTGATATAATGCAAATTGCACACTTTTTGAGTTAGTGGCATGCATCACCTTGAATATCTTTTCTATCTCATCCATAAAACCTTAAGGATCCTCTTCAACCTTAGATCCAATAAAGGTTGGAGGATTTAATCTCATAAACTGGCTACCTCCAGTGACCTCAGAAGAAGGAGTAATAGAACTAACATGCTTAGACTGCTGAGATTGAGGCACCTCCAACTGAGTAAGTAGATGAATTGACTGGCGAAACTCAGCGTTAGACATATTACTCGAAGGCGTGGGGGCATGAATAACATCAACCCAAGAAACCCGAGGAGGATTGGTAGGAATTGGTGGAACTTTACATGGGAAATCAACATCATGGACACTAGACCTGGTCTGTGCTCAACAAATAGAATGAGTTCCATCCATATTTTCCTCAGGTGAGACAATGGAGTTTCTTTGAGCATTATATCTTCAAGGAGGCATGATCTGAAATGCGAGCAAACGAATATTAGAGGAGATTTTAATGCCCTAGACTCCATGGCCAAAAAATAAAACTCAAGAAAGGAAAACATTTCTAAATGCCTTGTATCCTTTACCTTATAAATGTGGTGTGCAACACACCCATGAAAGACACTTTACTTGACACAATTTTGTAGACACCTAATGACCATGAATCTAGGCTTTGATACCAAGCTTGTCATGACCCAAACTAGGGCCTAGTCGTGATGGGTATCTCAAGTTCACCAAGGAACGGATACCACCCCCATTAGCCTAGCCAAGCAAAACACAATAAAATTAGCATAAATAATTTCCTAACATATAACAAGATAGATAAATCAATAACAAGAGGGATTTAAGAATCCATAACACAATTCACCCACACTTTGTCCTTAAAAGCCTCTAAGAATCCAAACATTAACCAATGCCAGGTCATGCCCCCGACCATAGCCAAAAACCCACCGAAATAGTCTAAGATAGAAGTAAATACAAGACCATAAAATGAGGGACTTCCAAAGAATGAAATCTCTCCACTTTAAAGCTAACTCACAAAAAATATAGAAATCACCTACCACTGTGTAAGGAAATAGAGGTGTCTTTGGACCCTGCATCACGTGGAAATACATTGCTTGAAGACGGTTAGTGGGATAAGCATTAGCACGTAATTCAGGAAAGAGATAAAATAATGCCATGATTAATCAATCTAAAATCATTTCAAAACCATATACACATAATCAGATACATATATATAATATGGCAGATAGATAACAAGGTTAAGCATGAGAGTTAAAATATTAACCTAGACTGTGTAGCTCTAATCATCCTAAAGGTACCCATGGGCTATATGGATTCTAATCCCCTTGATGTAAGGGCCCCAATACATGTTAGATGTACGACCCAAATATATCCAAGACCAAGGAATTATCTGACCCCACGTCAATCCAGGATGTATTTATATATCAACAGTATGAACTATGCAACGATTATCAAGACCCCCACGCTAGCAAATATGGTTTTTAGTGTTCTTCCTTCCTAGGGCTCACACCTTCACAGTGAGCTACACCCCCTATTAATCCTAATTAAAACATTTTCTCATAACCCAATCATGTAACCAAGGAATTATCCATTATGGCATATGCCATAGGTATTGTCATACCATCATGCTTGCAAGCTTATAATTATGCCATTCCAATTTCATCAACTAGGGGGAATACCATTGTAACGCCCTAAGTTTGCACCCTGGATGCCATACGATGATTATGATCCCAAGGGACCACAAGTTAAACCATGAGCTGGTACCTGCTATGAACACTAAATAATACTGAAAGTAATGCAAAAAATAGGCTGAATTTCCATAAGGTTCAAAATATAAAAATACTAATAAAATATAATATCTGAAATTCAAATACTATCTGAACAAGTCTAGTCTGAAAAACCTCTACTGAACTGTTTGAATGTGGAATTGATGGGACAAGCCCCCAACTAACTCTGTTTACTAAAATACTGATAAATTGAAATGCTACAATAAAAGCATATCCTCGATAGATGAGGACTCACTACTTTAATCTGATACTTCTAATTGAATCTGGCTAAGCACGATTAGGAACCTGGGCATCCGAACCTATGATATGAGACATCATAGCACAAGAGAAAGTATTCGTCAGTACGTGGAATGTACTGGTATGCTAGATGAGGTAAGGCTGAATGCAAGGGTTCATATGCATGAGCAGTAACTGACTTAATGATATGGAATAACTGAGTATGAATACATGGATAACTAAAACTGCTGTACCATGCTGAGTATGCAATACTGTGTATATGCGTGTATACTGTATCTGAGCTTTTACTAAAACTTAGTACTGAGTTCTGATACTGAGTAACTAATAAATCTGAGATTACTGATAACTATATTACTGATAATTGAGTGACTGTATCTGACAGTCCTGATTCTATAGAACTGAATTGTGTTCTTTACTGAGACTGAAACTGAGGCTGTGGGACGTAATCATATAATCGACATGCCCCTTTTTTGAATAGATTTGGGGTCCAACCTGTAACCCCAGCATGAAGGATGTCAGTACCGTGCCATGGGTAAAGACAACTGAATAGTTACCTTCATCTGGCAAGTGCTCTAATAAGAATGATGGTACCCTCAACTGGCAGGTAAAAATACCTCATCAATCCTTAACTGGCAGGTTGATATCTCAACCTATACAGGCTACGTAGTTTTAGAATATATGGACTACTTCTAAGGATCACACCCTTAGCTGGCAGGTGATCCCCCATCCTTGGGTTTACTTGGTGCTAAATCGTACTCTTATTTGAAGGATACTAATTATTATACTGCACTGAACTGGACTGATACTGAGTTTCACTGAGTTCTGTAACTGATTGAGTACTACTGATTGTGACACTACTAAAACTATTCTGTAATTACTGTAGCTCTAGGTAATTAGCTAGATTTTTTAGGTATTGGATACCCCAGGACTCGATAGCATCAAAGTAAAGCATAGTATGACCATAAAAGCATAACAATGCACTCATTTAGACATTTTGGTACACATAAGCTTGTACATGATTGGGATCACATAATGACATATCATGATACCACCATTTATCTCACATAGGCATTTTAGCAAACACTTGGGGAGCATGGAGTATTTCACATGATAATGGTCAACATATGAACAATATTAAAAATATGCTTATTAAAATTTCAAGGGTTTAGCATGAAAGTCATATAGTTCAATACACAAACTATTTTATTTTCATAAGACCAATAATTAAATCATGAATCGTAACCCAATTAATATCATGAACATGAATACAATCAATCTCAAATTTTGAAATCATGAATCTATAACTTGTAGTTTATAAAGAGGTTCTTGAGATTCATGGGTGAAAGGAACCCATGAATGAACACCTAACATATCTGATAAAATTAATTCTCGAAGGTTCTTGGATAAATTCCTGAGTTTGTTCTTGATTTTTTAAAGCTAGGGTTTTGCCCTTTGAGAGAGAATGTTTTAATCCTTGAGTAAATAATGAAATAATGAGCAATTAGTGTTCCTTTAGGGTTAAATTCCCTGTTTAGGATTGATTAGGGCCATGGAAAAATATGAAGCTACCCTTGGGAATAATGTAAAATTCATCACTGAAAAACTCAATTTTGGGCCCTGGTGTAATTCGGCGCTATCGCGCCGTGTCACTGGAAATTGACAACTAAAAAAATGGCTAGTGGAGATATGTGGTGGGATCGCGTTGCCACTCTGGAAAATGACGAATACCACTTTGGCCTTTGGTGCGGCGCGGTGAAATCGCGCCATGCCACTAAAACTGACTATTGGGACCTGGAAGTTCACCGTAATATGGTATCATCACATTGGCTCACTGGTTTTTGACGATTTCCATTTGGCACGCCTCCGTGATGTGTTGATGTATCAGGTGGTACACTATTTTAAAAAATGGCCATAACTTCTCACCGGGATATCAGACTTGGGCGAATTTTATATCGTTGGAAAGCTGAATGAATTTACTACGACATGGTAAGATCTAAACTAAAAAAATATAGAGTATTTTAAAATTTTATATAAAATTACTCATGTACTGAGAGTTAAATTAAGCTACGAGAAATATGGGGTATTACACTATATCCTCCTTGAGAACATTCGTCCTTGAATGAGACTGATTAAGCTGAGAAAACACTGCTAGATGGAGTTTACACACTGATCATGCCTATCTGATGCATGGAATACATGACTTAAAGTATTGATAAGCTGAGTTTTCATACTGGTCATGAATATCTGGTGCATGTGTACATAGCTGAACTGATTCATAAATGCACGACTGTCATGAAGATGATATCCAGCGGTAATGAATACCAAGTTTGTAACTGTAAGTAAACATGGAACTGAATAAAGCTAAGGAAGACTGTTACCTTAAGCTGAATCTGAGTTTGTAGAGAAGAGGTGAAGATACTTGGTCTGCATATCTACTTCTGCTTCCCAAGTAGCTCCCTCAACGGACTGATTCTACCAATGAACTTTGATCAAGGGAACTTCTTTATTCCTTAGTTTGTGAATCTGACAATTGAGGATTTGGAATGGAACCTCTTAGAAAGAGAGATCATTCTAAATATCTATGCCCTCTTAGAGAATTATGACTGCTGGGTCACCAATTCATTTCTTTAGCAAAGAGATGTGAAACACTGGGTGTACTGAAGCTTGATTTGAAGGCAACTCAACCTCGTAAGCTACCTTTTTGAAACGGCTGAGGATTCTATAAGGATCGATATATCAGGGACTAAGCTTTCCCTTTTTGTAGAACTCTTCACCCCCTTCATGGGAGAGATTTTCAAAAACACAAAATTACCTATGTCAAACTAGAGATCTTTTCTCCTCATATCTGCATACGATTTCTATCGGCTCTGGGCAGCCCTAATCCTTTCTCTAATTAACCAAACCTTATCTAAGGCATTAAACACTAAGTCAAGCCCTTCAACTCCGGCCTCGCCTACCTCAAACCAACCAAATAGAGATCTACATCTCCTACCATAAAGAGCCTCAAATGGAGCCATCTGAATACTGTAATGGTAGTTGTTATTATATGCGAATTTGATCAAAGGCAAGTGGTCATCCCAACTACCCTTAAAATCAACAACGCATCCTCTTAACATATCTTCTAGGGTTTGAATGGTCCTTTCTGCTTGACCATCTGTCTAAGGGTGGAAGACTGTACTGAGCTGAACTTAGATACCAAGACCCTTTTGGAATATTTTCCAGAAGTGAGAGGTAAAATGGGTACCTCTATTTGAGATGATGGATACGAGGACTCCGTATAACCTAACCAACTCCCTGATATAGAGCTTAGTGTAGTCCTTAGCTGAATAGAAAGTATGGACTGGCAAGAGGTGAGCTGATTTGGTCAATCGATCACAATGATAAAATAGAATCATGCTAACGACGAGTACAAGGCAAACCCATCACAAAGTCAATGTTCACTTATTCCCATTTCCATGTGGGAATTCAAAACTCTAATATGGACTCACTAGGCTTCTGGTGCTTAATCTTAACCTGCTGACACATAGAGCACTTAGATACAACTTCTGTAATTTCCCTCTTCATCCCACTCCACCAATAGGTCTCCCACAAATTGCGGTATATCTTAGTGGCCCCTGGATGAATAGAGTAACGCACAACATGCACTTCTAAAAGAATTTATTGCCTCAAGTCATCTGCACCTGGCACACATAGCCGACCCTAGCAATGCAACATGCCATCTCCCCCTTGGGAAAAAACCTCTACCTTCTGATCTCTGACTAAATCTTTCAACTTAACTAGACTGGGATCTCTTTCCTGCTTTTCCTTCACTTTAGAAACCAGGGATGATTCTGAACTATTCTACACCCACACACTAATCTCTGCTGAATCACCTAGTAGACACCTAGTTGGGCAAGCTGATGAACTTTTTGAACTAACTATTTTTTACTATCCTCAACATGAGCAACACTACCCATAGAAAACCTACTGAGAGCATCTTCCACTATATTGGCCTTGCCCTGATGATACAGAACACTCATGTCATAATCTTTCAAACACTCTAAGCACCCTCTCTAATGGAAATTCAAATCTTTTTAAGAGAACACATACTATAAGCTTTTATGATTTGTGAACACATTAGCATGCACTCCATAGAAATAATGCCTCCAAACCTTTAAGGCAAACACTATTGCTGCTAACTTAAGATCATGAGTCGGGTAATTCTTCTCATGGGGGTTAAGCTATCTAGAGGCATAGACTATGACCTTACCCCTTTGCATGAGGACACAACCCAAACCTACTCTGGATGTATCACAGTACACAACAAACCCATCTGAACCATCTGGTAATGTTAGAACTGAGGCTGTAGTGAGTCGAGTCTTCAACTCCTAAAAAATCTTCTCACAAAAATCTGACCACTGGAACTTGACTTTTTTCTGAGTCAATCTATACATGAGGGATGCAATTGATGAAAAACTTTCAACAAACCGGTAGAAATAGCCAGCTAAACCCAAGAAACTCTTAATATTTGATAGAGAAATAGGTTTAGGCTAGTTTCTCACTGCCTCGATCTTTTGAGGATCAACCCTAATGCCATCACTGAAAAAAATATGACTAAGAAATGCTATTGACCTTAGATAAAATCCAAACTTACTAAATTTGGAATACAGTTGATGAGTTTTGAGAGTCTGAAGGATGATTTTGAGGTGATCTGCTTGATCATTCTCACTACAGGAATAGACAAGAATGTCATCGATAAAGACTATGATGAACATGTCCAATTATTGCTTAAACACTCGGTTCATCAAGTCCATAAAGGCTGTTGGGACATTTGTAACACTAAAGGACATGACTAGAAATTCAAAGTGACCATATCGGGTTCAGAAAGCTGTTTTTGGAATGTCACATTCTTTGAATCTGAGCTGATGATAGCTTGATCTAAGGTTTATCTTAGAAAAGTAACTGGCTCCCTAAAGTTGGTTAAGAAAATCATTGATTCTAGGAAGTGGGTATTTATTCGTGACTGTGACTTTGTTCAACTGACAATAGTCTATACATATTTTGAGAGAACCATTTTTCTTACACACAAATAAGAATGGTGCACCCCACGGGGAAATACTGGGTCTGACGAACCCTTTATCTAAAAGGTCCTTTAACTATTGTTTCAATTCCTTGAGTTCTGCTGGTGCCATTTTGTATGGTGGAATAGATATAGGCTGAGTGTATGGAATAAGGTCTATTCCATAGCTAATTTCCCTTATGGGAGGAACTCCAAGAAATACATCCGAGAATTCATTTACTACTAAAACTGACTCAAGACTGGGAGTCTCTAAACTAGAGTCTTTGATTTGTACAAGATGATAGACACATCCCTTGGATATCATTTTTCTTGCTCTAAGGTATGAAATTAACTGACTGTTAAGTGCTGTGGTACTACCCCTCCATTCAAGGACTGGTTCATTTGGAACTAAAAATGAAAATTTTTGTTTCTACAATCAATTGAGGCATAGCATGAATGGATCCAATCTATGTTGAGAATGACGTCAAAATCTGCCATCTCTAGCTCTACATGGTTTGCTAAAGTAACCTTCTGAGATATCATAATCATACAGTTCCTGTATACCTGCCAGGCTATGATAGACTTATACACTGGGGTAGGGACTGAGAAAGGCTCTACTAGACTTTCAAAACTGACTCCGAAGTTAACGGCTATATAAGGAGTTATGTAAGACAAAGAAGATCCTGAATCTAGCAATACATAAATATGTAAATGGAAGATTTGTAACATACCAGTGACCACATCAGGATAATTTTCTTGATCTTGTCTGGACAGAAGTGCATAAATCCTGTTTGGGCATTGTCCACTGATGGCATCGGAAGTGGCACCCTACTGATTTGGGTGATTGAACTGAGCTAAAGAACAGTTATACCGACCCTGAGAACCTGAATAAGGACAATCTCTGACTCTGTGTCCTGGCTTTCCACACCCAAAACACATATCACTGCTAGCTCTGCAGACACCCTAATGGTTTCTGTCATATTTTTGACAAAGAGGATTTGTTTGAGCACTGATGACACTACCTTGAGATTTAGAGCCTAATGCCCTATCTTTGTTACCATTTTTGAACTTAGGGACTGGAGCACTGGCTGAGGATGGAGCTAGAACTAACAATTTTGGGAGAAACTGTGAGCAGTCACCGCCTTCTGACTTAGGCTGAGCAAAATTGAAGCTACCTATTCTATCTCTCTTGCTTTCCCTATATCTCCTTATTCTTATCCTTTTCTATCTACTGAGAATGGACCATGAGTCTACATATGTCCATCTCCTTAATCAAAATCAAAGTTTTGCACTCCTTAACCACACTCTCTGACACCCCAGATATGAACTTACTTATTCTGGACCTATTGTCTACTACTACATGGGGAGCATACCTGGATAACTGAGTAAACTTGAGGAAATACTCATTCATGCTCATGTTACCTTGACCGAGCTTGATGAGCTCTAATACCTTGGCTTCTCTCAACTCTAAGGGAAAGAATCTATATAGGAAAGCAGTAGCAAACTCTTCCCACTCTATGGGCTCTGCATCTTTGCCCCTGTCTACCTTGTAATCCTTAAACCACATATAAGCTACATCTTGTAACTGATAGGCAGTTAACTCAGCACTCTTACTGGAAGTCACTCCCATAATATCCGTAACTTTCTGAACCTGATCGAGGAACTTCTGTGGATTCTTTTTTGACTTAAATCCTGATAATAGGGAAGGATTCATTTGGGTGAAGTCCTAAATCCTAACTGCAGTAGTATTGGCCACTGGGTTGGACTGAACAATAGCTGGCCATTTATTCTGAGCTGCTATGAAATTGGATAGAGGGGTGAACGCAACTCTAAATTCTGAATGGGAGACATGCTAGTCCAGGAGATTTACCTGAACGGGCTGAGGTGCTAACTGGTTTCCTATTCTTTTTTTGTTGTTCTTTTTGGGAGGCATGTTTTGTAAATAGAAGGAAAAAAAGGATTATATTGGGATTTTAATTTGATCTCATGCTCACCCGCACGACATGAATACTGAAAGAAGGGAAACTTTTCCTAAAAATGCCTCATAGCCTCTTCTCTATAAGTGTGGTGTGCTACACACACATGCACAAGACTCTACTAGAAGTTGATTTCAAAATTCCTAGGACTCTGTTGAACCTTAGACTCTAATATCAAGTTTATAACGCCCCGAGTCTGCACCCTGGATACCACACAATGCTTACGATCATGACGGACCACAAGGTAACTCATGAGCTGGTACCTGCTGTGAGCACTTAATAATAATACTGAAAGTAATACAAAAAATAGGCTGAATTTCCATAAGGTTTAAAATATGAAAATACTAATAAAATATAACATCTGAAATTTGAATAGAGTCTGAACTAGTCTAGTCTAAAAAGCCTTTAACTGAACTGTCTGAATATGGAGTTGATGGGACAAGCCCACAACTAACTTCGTTTACTAAAATATTGATAAATTGAAATGCTATAATAAAAGCATATCCTTGATAGATGAGGACTTACTACTGTAATCTGATACTGCTGACTTAATATGGCTAAGCACGATCAGGAACCTGGGCGTCCGAGCCTATGATATGAGACATCATAATGTAAGAGAAAGTATACATCTGTACATGGAATGTACTGGTATGCTAGATAAGGTAAGGCTGAATGAAAGGGTTCATATGCATGGACAATAACTAGCTGAATGATATAGAATAACTAAGTATGAACACATGGATAACTGAAACTGCTGCACCATACTGAGTATGCAATACTATACATATGCGTGTATACTGTATCTGAGCTTTTACTAAAACTTAGTACTGAGTTCTGATACTGAGTAACTAATAAATCTGAGATTACTAATAACTATATTACTGATAACTGAGTGACTGTATCTGACAGTCCTGATTCTATAGAACTAAATTGAGTTCTTTACTGAGACTGAAACTGAGGCTGTGGGACGTAATCATATAACCGACATGCCCCTTTTTTGAATAGATTTGGGGTCCAACCTGTAACCCCAGCATGAAGGATGTCAGTACTGCGCCATGGGTAAAGATAACTGAAGAGTTACCCTCATTTGACAGTTACTCTAATGAGAATGGTGGTACCTTCAACTGGCAGGTAGATACACCTCATCAACCCTCAACTGGTAGTTTGATGTCTCTACCGATGATAGCTACGTAGTTCTAGAATGCAAGGACTACTTCTAAGGGTTACACTCTCTACTGGCAGGTGAGCCCCTATCCTTGGGTTCACTCGGTGCTAAATCCTACTCCCATCTGAAGGACACTGATTACTATACTGGACTGAACTGGACTAATACTGAGTTTCACCAAGTTCTGTAACTGACTGAGTACTACTGATTATAACATTACTGATACTATTCTGTAACTACTATAGCTCTAGGTAATTATATAGATTTTTTGAGTATTGAATACCCCCAGGACTCGATAGCATCAAAGTAAAGCATAGTATGACCATAAAAGCATAACAATGCACTAATTTAGACATTTTGTCAAACTCTTGGTACACATAAGCTTGTAAATGATTGGGACCACATAATGACATCTCACATAGGCATTTTAGCAAACACTTGGG
>NC_061112.1:83250216-83267369 GCF_002878395.1 Capsicum annuum
TGATTTAAAAGGAAAGGTAATTAAGGTCAGAACTATTATAGTGATAGGTACTAAGACAAGAGTAGAGAACAAGATAGTGATTGGAGGTGCAAGGATGACTACAAAGAGAAGAGTAACATATATGTCCTACCAGGTAGCCGAGATACCAAGTCTAGAATAGAATAAATATTGTTAAAATTAATAAAAGGCCAAGAAGGTAAACAGAGATGTCTTAAGGAGATTAAGGCAGATCTATCAATGCTGAATCAAAAGGTTGAATCACATGCTACTGTGATGAAAAAACTGGAGTAGCAATTCGGCCAGATGTCAGCCTAGTTGAATCAAAGGCATCTTAACACTCTTCCTAGTAATAAATTATAGAACCAAAAGAATGATAGTCATTTCTATTCAATTACTACTCAAAGTGGCAAAACCACCATGGATCCACCCGTGTCCACTTTGAATGTTCCAAAAAATACTGCTGATCCTGTTGCTGTTGAGAGAGTACCTAATGTAGAAGTAGAGATATCCCTCAATGTTGAGGATAATAGTATGGAAGAAAAAAGTAAGGTTAAGGTTGAGGAGCCCATTCTTAAAACCATTCTAAGACCTCGACCACCTTATCCCCAGAGATTGAAAAAGAAGTAGGAGGAGAGCAAATATCAGAAGTTTTTATGTTGAGGGGGTTGTTTGAAAATATTCCATTAGTTGAGGAGAAGGAAGACATTGAAGTCTTCACCATTTCATGAACTATTGGTTCTTTCAACTTTGCTCTGGCTTTATGCTATCTCAGAGCAAGCATTAGTCTCATTCCATTGGTTGTGTTTAAGTAGTTTAGGTTAGGAGCACCCAAACCAGGACTGATGACATTATTGATGACTGATCTAATGGTGAAAAAACTAGTCGGTATTCTATGTGATGTGTTGGTAAAGGTGTTATATTTCATCTTTCTAGCCGATTTTATGATACTTGATTGTGAGGTGGACTTCCAAGTCCCTATTATCTTAGGCAAAACTTTCCTAGCTATGGGTAAGGCGTTAGTTGATATAGAATTGGGATATATGAGGTTCAGATTCAATGATAAATAGGTAATCCTGTATGCCAGTCAATGCAAAAACTGAATGATATAAGAGTTGTTTCATTGATAGACATCATTGATGATGTAGATGTCAGTACAATGACTGTTCATATTGAAGAAAGGCTGGGTGTTGAAGCCTTAGCAACAATGATCATGAATTTCAACAACGATGGTGTTGATGACTATGATGAGATGGTATGTTCACTTTATGGGAATAGTTCTTAGAGTTTTGCACCAAAGAATCTTGATCTGGATATAAAAAATAAAACCACTCCACCTGCTTGTCCGTCTATTGATGAGCCACCAGCCTTAGAGTTGAAGGCCCTTCCTTATAATTTGCGATATACATTTTTGGAGGCCAAAAAGACTTTGCCAGTAATCATTGTAGCTGACTTAATACAAACAAAAGTGGAAGCTTTTTTTTATCAGTGCTATAAAGATTCAAAAGGCTATTGGGTGGTTCATTGTAGACATTATGGGAATTTTGCTAGATCTTTGTACTCACAAGATCCAACTTGATTGGGAAATTTTAGCCTTATCTGATTGGGATGAATGTTATAGTGCACATTGATCATGCAACATTGAGGTACTTGACGTCAAAAAAAGATGCACAACCTATATTGATTAGGTGGGTTCTTTTGATGCAAGAGTTTGATTTTGAGGTCAAGGACAGAAAAGACACTAAGAATTAAGTTTTAGATCACTGGTCTAGACTTGAGGAGGAGCTAATTCTTAAAGTTGAAGATAGGCTCAAAACTGATGATAGTTTTCCAGACGATCAAGAGTTGGATGTTTGTCAGGATCTAATTCCATGGTTGCTAACTATACAAATTATCTAGCAAGTGATCTAGTCCTATATGATCTTTCCTTCCAGTAGAGAAAGAAATTTATACATGAGGTAAAAAGGTTTTTCTGGAATGAAACTTACTTATTCTGAATCTGTATGAATGGAGTTACTCGTAGATGCATCCCCGAAGTAGAGATAATGAGCATCCTTAAGGTTTGTTATTCTTCACCCGTTGGGGGTCACCATGGAGGAACCCAGACAGACCACAAGATATTACTTGACCCACATTATACAAGGACACTCATGACTTTGCTTTAGCCTGTGACCAATGCCAGCGTCAAGGTAATATCTCTAGGCATTGTGAACTTTCTATGTCCCTATTTTAGAATTGAAATTGCTTGATGTATGGGGGTGGACTTCATGGGCTCCTTTGTGATATCCTTTGGTATGAAGTATATACTTGTTGCATTGGATTATGTGTTGAAGTGGGTGAAGCAGTTGCGCTCCCCAATAATGAAGGAAAAAGTTTCACCGCCTTCTTGAAGAAGCATATGTTTTCTCAATGTGGCACACCACGTGCAATCATTAGTGATGGTGGGTTGCATTTCTATAATCACCTCTTTAAGAGTCTGCTTGAAAAGAATGAAGTGAAGCATAATGTAGCAATGCCTTACCATCCGCAGACTAGTGGATAGGTTGAGGTGTCCAATAGAGAAATAAAGTCCATTTTGGCAAAAACTATGAATGCCAATAGGACTGATTGGTCAAAAAATTTAGATGATCAATTATGGGATTATAGAATAGCTTTTAAGACTCCCATAGATGCTTGTCCATATCATTTGGTGTTTGGCAAGTCATGGCACCTGCCTGTTTAACTTGAGCACAAAGCATTACGGGCATCGAAGAAGTTGAATTTTGAGTGAAAGGATGCAACAAAGGAGAGAATGGCTAAGATGAATGAATTAGATGAATTCAGACTCGGACTTATGAGAGTTATGCACTTTTCAAAGTGAAAATGAAGTTGCATCATGATTGCAAAATTGAGAAAAAATATTCGAGTATGGTGACCAAGTATTACTGTATAACTCAAGACTTCGCTTGTTCCTAGGCAAGTTGAAGTCTAGGTGGTATGGGCCAGTTAATGTGGTGAGAGTGTTTCCATATGGTGCTTTAGAATTGAAGCGATATGGTGAAGCCTCGTTCAAAGTAAATGAGTAAAGGTTAAAGCACTGTATGGGTAACCTGGAAGAAGTTAAAGTGGTTCTTGAAATGGACCTTGTAAAAGTCAGAGTAACCAAGGCAATTGTATCGTGCCGTAATGTTAAATCAAGCACTGCATGGGGGGCAACCCATGGGAATGGTTGGTGAAGTCTGAGTATCCAACTTAGCCACGCCGTGTACGACATTAAATCAAGCATTATGTGGGAGGCAACCCAGGTTTTTTACTTAGTAAATTATAAATTAATATGTTTGTTCAGTGTGCAGGACTGAATATTGTAGGAGTTAGCCAAAAAGTTGCAGAAATCGGATCATACAAACTCTTTATGAGTTGAAACCAAACATTACAACTCAAGAGCAAGACTTGTAAGGAACTAGAACTTAGATCATTCTAGGTAATAGGTTTACGACTTGTCACCTTGAATCGTAATGACTCCAGACCTAGGTAAGGTTTCAAGTTCTTACGGACGGAGTATGTGAAACGTAATTAGTGGTTATGAGTCGTTAGCATGACTCGTAACCAAACTTGAAAATTCAGAGGTCGCGGGTCAACTGGCTCAAAATATCTTTTAAATAAAAGAGAGCACTCAAATTGGGCACTCGATTATCAAACACCCAAACTCCCTCAATTTCTCTTAATTGGAAAAGTTCAAACACTCCTCACATTCACTTCAAAATAATAAATTCCACCAAGTCCAATCCTCTCAAATCACAAAATTCACAAAGACTAGGGCTTAGAATAGTTTGAAGTCAAGAAATCCAAGTTGCAACCAATCAAGTAAGTTAGTTATGGTTTAATGCTAAATATACTTAATCTTTTCCTTAAATATGAATGAACACTTGGAATCTTGATGAAAATTTGTGAATTAATGTGCTAAAGCCTTAGTCATAATACAAAAATTGAACTTAAGTGTTATTGAGTGTTAGAATGAATGTAAATTGGCTTAATATTGTTGTGATGGGATTGATTATTTGAACTAACTAGCCTAAACCTTCAAGTTGCAGTTATTATAGGCTTTGTTATGACTCGTAAGGAAACTAAATAAGTCGTTATGTAATTCGCAACAACTAAAAACATGTTTTTCTAGAAGAGTGGGGGTTCTGGTAATGTTACGACTCACCAGAATGAGTCGTAATAAATCTATATGAATCGTAATTAGGAGTCATGATGATTGGGAAACTTATGCATAACATAATATGATATTGGTCATCTTACAAGTGTTGATGAAGAGTCGTAAATTGACATTACGACTCATTAGGAGAACTCGCAACCTGACTAGTGAACATTAATTTATACACTGTCTGCCTTACGACTCATTCAAATGAGTCGTACCTAGTGGTTACGACTCATTTCTCATAGTCATAAGGAGTTCAACAAAGGCACATTGGTGCAAAATTTTTTCTTTTTCTTTTTCCATTCCTTAGAAATAACTAATTGATTTTGTGTAACAGGCACAAATGGATCCACAGAGTGATTCATCATCAAAGCAAATGCCAAATAAGAGTAACAAGAATAAACCAACCCTAAAGTCTGATTACAAGTATAGAAATAAAGACACTGATGAATTAAACAGTAACCTCACAGAATACCCATGAAGGGGAAAGAAGACCCAAGGAGAAACGACCTCAGGGAAAAAGAGTAGCCTCAAAGAAAGATACACCTCACAAAGGGCCAATGAAGAAGAATCCCCACACCTAACCACCTTATTTACTGTCCCAGTCTGATGAGGGCAGTAATAATGCCAATGAGGAGGTTGAATCTAGCTCGAAGAAGATGGTGAAGATGAGGAAGAAAATGAAACAATGAGGAGATTGAATCTAGTTCTGGAGAAAAATATGATGAGAGCGGAAATGAGGAGAATGTTACCCCTATTGATTTCAAACCACCACCGCCACAATTTTAATTATCCATTGAACCTGCTCTGGCGCCCATCGTTAAATGGTGGGGGTAGCCCAAAAATACAAGAAACATATATAGCGAGGTTAGAGGTAAACCCAACCATAGGTAATCTAAAGAGGGGAGATTTACCTAGAAAGAAGATTGAGTACAGTAGGTATGTCTAAGATGCCTGGGTTCGCGACTAGGTTTCAACAGTATGGATTTTAGTGGATGAACACAACACTGGGCAAATTCAGTCCTGCTTTAGTGCAAGATTTCTATGTTGCATACAAAGGTGAGTTATAAAGGCAATACCCTCAGAGAAACTTGTGGAAGGGTGGTGATCTGATCATATCATTGACTATTTGTGGAGTTTGAGTGAACATTTCCTCGAGAACTAATTCTAGATTCCTGCATGGACCTTACTTTCAACCACCAGTGAAGACAACGAAAATTGAGTACCGCATGGAATAGATGCGTAAAATTACAAAGAAGCAAATGGGGTCAGAAAATAAGATAATGCATTTCAGGGGGCTAGCAAATATCATCGCTACAAATAGGGAAGAAGTGAGTTGGGTAGTTGGTGGACCAGGATTGAACCCACATCAAATTGTAAAGCAGACTTTATACTTCGAGGCGAAGGCGTGGTGGACTTTGGCCCACCATATATTATGTCCCACTAACGTAGACAATGTTCTTAGTCTAATACGTGCAACATTGATAATGGGATTCATGGCTGGATATGAGTTTGATGTCACACAGTTCATCTCTCGAAAGATACGTGACCGAGCAGTGGGAACTGATAAGGTAATTCTAGCATGTCCATGTTTGTTGATACAGATTCGCTTGGAGATGGGGCTACCAAAACTCCTAGATATTGATCAATACATTGATATGAAGCTTACCACTGATTTGGGGTTGATTAGAGATACAGCGAACCCCATGACCAGGCAAGAAAAACAAAGAGCAGTGATATTAGATGAGATACTCAGGAATATGGATATGAATTATGAGGTTTATTAATGAGATAGATGACATTTTGGTTGAAGGTGGGCCGTCGAAGCCCTAACCGGCTGATGCAGTAGGTATATCTAGTATCCATGGTTTCTCACAGTCAGCACGACCACACCCATCCTTATCTAGATCAAATCTAACAGGTTTTATGGTCATCTCACAGACTATGTGGAATAGGTTATAAACAAGGTTGACCACTTAGGAGAAAAAGGTCCAGTTAGTGGAGGAGAGTGTGCAACCCTAGGGAATAAAAAAATAGGAAAATCCAGAGAAGATTAGATGGTTTTGAGCAGAGAGTCACAAGTAATCTAGAAAGTAGCCAAGCTCCTCATATTTTAGAGGTGAAAGCTGAGGTAGCTGAGTTGCGGAAGCTAGTTAATGAATTGCATAAAAGGCCAGTTTTCCCAACACCTGTTATCACAAAAGTCTAGCTAGAGGTAGAAATTGATAATATTTGAAGTATTCCAGTTGAAAAAGAAGGAGAAAAGAAAAAAAGAACAACAAAAGAAAAAAAGAGCACTAAAGATGAAAATATTGAGACAGTGGTATGAGACAACATCGTGGGTGAAAAGGTTTAAAAAATAAGAGTCCAGGAGATAGCTGCTGGTGTAGGTAGTTTGAAATAGTCAGGTAAGGATGCTGAGAGGGGCAGTGATGTGTCCTCAACATAAGAAAAAACATATTGCACCAACCATAATTGGTCCCACTACAGTGGGGACAGTTTTGACAGTTGATGGGACCATTGCTAAGGAGAGCGGGCCCAAGCTGAGGTTACCTATAATGATAGAGAATGAGATAGTTCTTGAGAGCCCAAATATATTGTAACGCCTAGAAACCAGGTCCCGAGATGTCACACGGTGCTCAAGACTACGAGTATCATTAAGCTAACCCTGTCTACCTTTTACTAAGTCTGAATCTCATAATAAAGGAAACATAGACATAAAAGTCATACTATATGTAGAAAAATGACTGAATATGTTAACATAAAATAATTTCTAAAACCACAATACTGAATAGTCTAAATCAAAATTAGCGGTCTGACAAGCCTCTACTACTAACATCTAGAGAGTCACTAGGACAAACCCTCATCTAACTCAAACTGTCTGAAAAGAATACTAAATCATCTAAACTGGTAAGCTAAAAATAAACTGAATGACTAGGTCCCCAAACTATGAGGACTCACCAACTATCGGGATGCAGATGGAGATGCTTAAAATTACTCACGCTGCTAAAACTGAGAACCTGAACCTACATTATAAGACAATGTAGCACATAGACATATATGTAGATTAGTACTTTGAGGATGTACTGAGTATATAGGGGTGAATGCATAAGTAAAACATAATATCAATTATTATCATAGTTTCTAAAACAATGCATGCTAAATGTAAGTGACTCATATAAGTTGGAATATCTGAAAGCTGAAAATCATAATTCATGAGTAGTAAATCATACTTTATAAATCTAGTGAGTCATAACATTTAGTTATGAAAGCTGTACTAGTGATCTTTCAGTAAATTATGCTGTCTAAGTGTAGAAAGGACTCACTTTTATATCTAAAATCTAAAAGCTGAAATTTATAACTAATATCTTTCTGTAAAGCATAATCTGAATAGTTTGTGAGTCTCTACACTTAGTTTTCTAAAAGATTTTCTATTAGGATTACTTTGTAGTCTTTTCTTTTAGGGAGATTCTTCTAATCAACATAAACCATGTGAGCTAACATGGATTCCAACGTCTTGTTCTCCTAAGGGGAAAACCTCACGATAGGGACAGGTGTCATACTCTTGCCAAGGAGTATAACCTAATCTAAGTGATCACATCTATATCTGTCATTCATATAGAAATGGGAATAATCTTAATCTGTACCTACGTTAGCTACATAATTATATGGAAGATAGGGTACGCTAATCCCATACTTCCAGCTCAGTGCTAAATACTACCTCCTTTTAATCTGTATACTTATTCTGTTGGAAATCCACTTTAAAACTAGCATAAGGGTTATTACGAAACCAATTATGCTTTTATCTGAGTCATTCTATAAATAAAGCTAATCTGAATTCTGTAATCTAAGATAAATCAGTAAAGTGGATTCCAAATCTTATCTTAGGATCAAAAGATCAAAACTTTATTGAAAATCTATAAATAATCTGATCATGGATGCTTAAAACATCATCTTTCTTGAAATATCAACATAAAAACTTGGGCTTGATAACCCATGCATCAGGTTCATGTCAAAACATCATAATAATCATGCTTGATAATGTAAACAATGATAATTTCTATCAAATTCTGGAAGATTCTTTAATAGACACGAAAATATGAAAATAAACATGCAATCCATCTACAAAATCTCTCAAAAACTCATAATCTTGCAAATAGCAATAATGGGTATGAACCCTAATTCAAATCTCATGGATATTCTTTCAAAATCATATGAATTTGTAATTAAAACTTGATTTTTGGGCACAAGGATGGAAGAGGATCCTTGTTCATAAACCCCACATACCTTAATTGAAGAAATCTTTAAGAAATCTTGAAATTGAATCTCTATTTGTGCTTTTGATGATGAACTCTTGATTATCATGATTTGGGAATCCTCAATTTTGAGTTTTCTTGGAGAAACAATGGAGGAATTTGATTTCTTGAAGAGTAAGCTTTTAAGCTCTAGGTTTTTCTTTTGAGAGAGAATGGATGAAAATTGGATATAAAGTGCTTAGAATATACTTAATTCCTTGTTTCGGACGAATTGGGGCTTGAGAATTGACCAAAGTGACCCCTTTTAAACTTTAATTGGAACTGGAAAAGGGAACAAAAATCCCAATTTCACATTCCACTGCGATGCACCACTATCGCGGTGGCTCACTGGAAATAGGACAATTGGGAACTGGAAGTTCTTCGCAACACGGAGCTATCATGGTGCACTTTTGGAATGCCATTTAGGCCATCAACTCGATGCGGTACAATCACATTGGCCTACTGTAAATTGAAAACTGGGAAATTAGGGTTCTCCGTGATGCATGGCAATCATGGAAGTCCACTAGAATTTGATGAATGAGAATTTAACCTTTACCGCTATGTAGTGTTTGCCCAGATGGAGTACTGCTTTACTAAAAATGCTAGAACTTCTCAACCGACTATCAGATTTGGGAGAAATTGGTATTGATGGAAAGCTTATTCAATCATCTACAAAATGAATGGTCTAAATCTGGAAAATTCTATATGCAATAATTGTCATTCATTTTTGAATCTAACCCTTGACATTCTAGAAGAGAAATTAAGCTAGAAAAAAGTATGAGGTATTACAATATCCCTCCTTGGGAATATTCATCCTTGAATGTGGCTATTTAGGTTGAAAATACTAAGGAATCTAAGGCTATAAGCTGTCATGCATAACTAAAATAACTGTATGACTGAATCTAAACATACTGAGCTACTGAACTCATCTGCGAGTGCATAAATTTACATGAAAATAGCTATATGGCTGAATCTGAGACTGGAAAAGAACTGAATGAAGGAATACTATTACCTTCGGCTGAATCTAAGTTTGTAGAGAAGAGATGAGGATACTTGGTACGCATGTCTGCTTTTACTTCCCAAGTAGCACCCTCAACGAACTGATTTTGCCACAGAACTTTGATCAAGGGAACTTCTTTGTTCCTTAGTCTATGTATCTGATGATCAAGAATCTATACTGAACTTTTTCGTATGAGAGGCTATTCTGAATATCTGTACTTTCTAGAAAAACTATAACAGTTGAATTGTCTATGCACTTCCTCAACAAGGACACATGGAATACTGGATGGACTAAGGATAAATCTGCAGGTAGCTCAAGCTCATACGCCACCTTTCCAACACGACTCAAAATCCAGAAGGGGCCTATATATCGGGGACTAATCTTCCCCTTTTTGCCAAATCTTTTCACCCTTTTCATGGACGAAACTTTCAAATACACAAGATCATCAATCTCGAACTCAAGATCTCTTCTTCTTACGTCTGCATAAGATTTCTGACGAGTCTAGGCTATTTTCAATCTCTCTCGAATTAAATGAACTTTCTCCATGGATTCAAACACCATGTCTGGCCCAATCAAAGTAGCCTCACCCACTTCGAACCAACCATCTAGCAATCTACATCTTTACCCATAAAGAGCCTCAAATGAAGCCATCTGAATACTAGCATAATAACTGTTATAATAAGTGAACTCAATCAGTGGCAAATGGCCATTCCAACTACTTTTGAAATCAAGAACACATGTCCTCAGCATGTCCTCTAGAGTCTGAATTATCCTTTCTGCCTGACCATCTACCTGCGGATGAAAAACTGAACTAAGATGAACTTGGGTTAAAAGACCTCTATGAAAGGCTCTCCAAAACTGAGTGGTAAACTGAGTACCCCTATCTGAGATGATCGACAAAGGAACTCCATGCAATCTAACTAACTCTTGATATACAACTTGGCATAATATTCAGTTGTGTAAGACGTGTGAACAGGTAAGAAATGCGCTGACTTAGTCCATCTGTCTACCATTGCCCAAATCGAATCATGCTGACGATGCGAATGACGCAGTTGTAACATGTGAAAAATTTGAAAAATGGATACCCCTCCTAAAATTTTTTATGTACTACTATGTGATTTGTGTGTGCATATGACTACTGAGAATCCCTTAATGGCATTCGAATTAGAAATAAAATAACTATAGTATGTATTTGCATAAATTGGATAGGTAGTGAGTGACAATGTGACCCTGTACCATGTGAGTGTACAACATTACTTAGTTCCCAGTGTCTACGGAATCTAGAACTTACCCAATTGCTTTTGCCTAGAATGTAGGATTGTCGGTTAGGAGAGATCCTAGGCCATTTTTCTTATTACTCCACTTGATCCTAAATACCAAACCAAATGATATATGAATCCCTTGTTTCCAAAAGTTAAGCCTAATAGACCAATTTTTGATGTTTACACTAGTTTCACCTTCTTGCTTAACTAAAATGACCTATTTTTGGCCTTGGTCCTCTTTGAAAACTATGTACCTCCACTCAGGAAAATCATCTAAGTTAAGGGTAGCTATTATAGGAGTATATAGGGAAAGACTAGTATAAAAAAAGTGTAGAGAGAAAAATAAATAAGGGAAGGTGTGGTGAAAATAAAAATAAAAAAAGAGAAAACAAAAGAAAAAGAAAATTGCAAGAAAAAGAAAAAGACAATGAGAAAAGAGAACCGCACCCGGCCCCAAAATAGGCATGAAAAAGAATAAAATGGAGAGATAGAGGTGAATTCAATAAAATGATGGTAGAAAAAGTGGACCCCCAAGAAAACATAGTGCCAAGGAGGTTAAGTCACTTAAAATATCCCAAATATACCATAACTAGTCCCAAGCATACATGACAAGCCTATCAAAGTCCTTTTGTGATCCTAGTCCGATCATTTGAAAATTTAGGTAAAGAGCATAAGGGCAAGCCTATGGCATTCTGTGTACACCAATTGAAATTTATTTGTGAGTGTAAGCATCTCTAGACCATCCCTAAAATAATAAAATGAACCAAGCTAAGTGATAGGGACTACTTTAAATGTGAGGGTTAATAGATTACAATGTCAAGTTACTTATCTGTTCGGGTAGTGTATACTACTGGGCCTTGTTATTTGTTACTAATATAATGTCATCATTAGATTCCTGCATGTTACATTGTTGCACCAAATTATTATACACAGTATCCTTTTGAACAATGAGATAGGAGGGGGGTAGAACAGTGTTCTCGAGATGAATAATAAACCAACTACCAAATATGTCACAGATTCTTCAAAGTTAAGCATTGTGTCATTGTGAGTGTGAATTATGGTTTACTTGAGGACATGAAAAATTCTAAGTTGAGGGTGTTGATGTACCTTGCAAGCATAGCACATTCGATGATTAAAACAAAGAATTTATTCTTGGACTTAGGCTAATTTTGGGATATGATATGTTTGTTGCTTGAGTACAGGGAATATAGGAAGAAACTGGCTTGGAATGAAAAATGGAAGAAAAATCTATGATTATGTTAAAGTGATCAGCTTACAAGTCTCCATACAAGTCATCAAGAGAAAAAGGTCAAGATAAGGAGCTGAGTAAAGAATGACCATAACTCGTAAGGAGTGACTAAGAGTCACGAGGAGTAGTCGTAAAGAGAGCAGAAGCCAAAGCTAACGTTCAGAGGTGAAGTCATAAAAGACTATGAGTTATACGATCTGATTACGACTCATAATGAGAAGTCATAAAGAGACCAATGTTCAAAGCCTTGAAATTCTAAATCTCAAGTGATGACGAGTAAAGACCATGAGTCGTAAGGACTAACTATGACTCATGGTAATTAATTGTAAGGACAAAAGAAACTTGAAGCCCTGAAGATTAGTCACTAGAATGCCTATGATTATCATTGTAATACTCATAAGGAGACCAACGAGTGGACCACACGAGTTGTAATGAGTGTCGACTTACTTTTTCTATTTTATTTTTATTTGGATTTATTTATTATTTTGAGATACTATAATACCTTTGGGTTATTTCATAATAGGTTACACACTTTTACAATACTTTTAATACTTTTAGCATACTTTGATCATTGAGATTTTGTTCTTGATATTTGGATTTTTATTCAATTGGAGACTTTAGATTTTCTCTCTTTCATTATTGTGAAATTAAATACATGTCTTCTTTATTGATCATCATGGATTGTTTCATAAACATGAGTGGCTAATTTACTTGACAAGGGTTGTGGGAACCCTAGCGGGTTAGCTACGTAAGGGAAGTAGGAGATTCATCTATATAACTGTCGTTGCATGTATTGCAATCTTCTTCATATTTATTGAACCTAAGATGCTGTAGAGGCTTGAGGATAGCCTGTATTCAAGAACGTCCTCACAAGGCAGCTCAAGATTGGGAAAAAGAGATTATAATAGTGATTCAAGGCTACCAACCCTTGTCTAATCAACTCGAGACTCAAAAGGTGAGAGTTGTCCTAAGGTTAAAGACAAGGAACAACAAGGCAACACCTTGAGAATCACAAGGTAAAGGGTGAAATCTATCAATACGTTCACAGGACGATTGATAGTACATAGCTTGTATACTTTGAATGCAGAGCAGAGGGTAGGTGGATTGAGTATGAGATTCTTACGTAGTTGTGAAGCCAGGGGGAACACAGTCCTAGTGTTAATCTTCTATTGTTTACACACTCAAGAATTCAAGTTCTGTTACTTGTTACTTTTGATTTCAAATTCCCCCATTTACTTTTCTGCATTGCTCATGGATTTTGTCAAGTTTGATATACTGTTCAACGTTTTTCTGTGGGTTTGACCCTAATATGGTTTGGGATACTATATTTGACATCGATCACAACATACTTTTTTGGAGGTTAGTTTTGGGTGACGTCAAGAACCAACAGGCGTATGCTGCATGTCATGTTCTGAAGTATATGTATGATGTTTTCTTTTCACATATTCAATAAATATGATTATATTTTTATGCTGCAATATCTTTTTTTTCTCTCTCTAAATTTCTATTTGAGTATTATTGTTAGATTTCTTATATCATTGTGCTTGATATTATTCTCATAATCATCCTATTTAAAATTGTTATATGAAGGGACAAGTATGGCTCAATCCCGCTACTTGTTTTCCCTATTATGCTTTTAGATGGGTCTTCTCACAGAAGATGAGATGATACTTTGCCCACCTAATGAGCCAACTGCAGAGGTAGAGTTGTATTAATAATTTTTCCAAATATCTACCCACTTTTTGGATTTTGTAGTATTGTTGTCTCCAGTTATTTTATTTATGTAAGCCATTCATATGCTTTTTTAATTCATAGATAAGTGGATATTGTGCAAGTTCCAAATGTTGCAGCTGGTCACTACCTTCTTGGTCTTATTTACAGGTTCATATCCTGATATAGTTTTTATTTTAGAAGAGGATTACCATCTAGCCTTGATTATCAAGTGATGTTGCTGCCTTTCTACTTCCTGGTCATTCAACTTAAAATCATCTCTCTCACTCTTCATCCGGAACTTTCCCTCTAATTTTTTTAACATAATAGACACTTCTCTTAGAAGGTTAATTTACACTTAAAAAGAAGGTCAGGTGAAGGATCCTCTGTAGGACCTTGTAGTTTTTATACTTGTTTATTCTGCGAATACTATAAGAAAACCAACCATAATGTGGACAAATGCCACACGTTGTTTGGTTATCCTCCTGACTATAAGTTTAACAAATCTAGGAAATTAGTATCTCGTGTTCACACTACTGTAGTTCCCTCTACTTATACTCCCTCTAATATTACAAATACAACCTCCTTTCTCTCTCCATCTAGATTTAAATCCACCTTTTTATCTCTTGGATTTAGTACAAAGTTATATGATCACCTTCAAACCATGTTTCAAAAAGCTAGGATCTCTCAGGGGTATAATTTGGGTTTGACTATTCAGAAGTGTCAGGATTTGCCCACTTTACGAGAAATTCTATATTTTCAAGTTCTGCAGGATTGTTTACTACTTATGCTGAGAATTTTATAGACTCAAGTATGCGTGCATCTTCTCATCTGGGTGTAAACCCTTGGATTTTAGATTCAGGTGCAACAAACCATATGATTCCCCATAAGAATCTTTTGCACAAGCTGTCCTCACTTCCTAAACCTTATCTAGTCACCCTTCCCAATGGATATAAGGCAAAAGTTGTATCCACTGGGTCATTACATCTCAAGGATGCATAATATTACTTAATGTCATACTTGTTCTATTTTTCCAATTCAATCTTATCTCATTACACCACCTTATTTCTCAGTTGGATTGCTTTGCCTACCTTATTAAACATTGCTATTATTTGTAGGGCCTTTCTTAGAAGAGGCCACTAGCAATTAGTAAGGAATTTGGTAGGTTGTATTACCTTCAGCCTGATTTTGAGCTATTTCTAACTACATGCAGTTCATCTGTCATATCCACCACGCATGCATTACCTATAGCTTCCACTGATGTTTCTTCTTTTCCTTTGCATCCTACTATTTGTAGTATTTTTGATCTCATTTTACTAAATTTACTGCATTTCATTCCGCTGCTAATACATTGAATTACTTGCCTTTTTCAAATGATTCCAGTGTGAACAAACTGGATCAATGCTAGCATCAAAAGCTAGGCCATATGCTTTTCAGTAAAATGAAGCATATTTCTGTCATGACCTAAATTGGGGCCTGGATGTGATGGGTATCTCAAGTCCCACATGGAATGAAGATTACCCTCTTGTACCAAACCAAACCAAATACACCAAACCCTATGGTCGGCTGAATTTCGAACATATAACAAGATAAGGGATTATCAATTTAAAGAAATATAATAAGTCTATAACCAATACCAACCAATACCAGTATCAATGCCAATACCAATACCGATATAGCCCATCCCTATAGTAGTCTAACTAAGCCTCTAATCAAAACCAAAGTATATTCAGTCGGGATATGCCCTCGACCATAGCCAAAACCAAGACCAAAAGAGTTGTAAAGTCAAAAAGAAATCCATAGAATTAAGTGGAGTCCTCCAAAGTATGAAAGCTAAATACTTCATTCTTACTTAAAAGTTATCCCCGGATCACCTAGTCACTGAGCAAGAGGAGTGGAAGTATGATGATTCCTGCATCACATGGGGATACAACGTACGAAGATAGTTAGCGGGGTGAACGCTAGCATGTAACTCAGGGAAAAGATAGCACAGTGATATGATCAACAATTTAAAGTCATTTAAAAGCCAATGGACATAATTAAATGCGAATATATATATATATATATATATATATATATCACATGCCGGGATAGTGAACAAGCATTAACATGCTTTTCAAAACTATAGCCTGAATTGTCTATCTCAACCATCATAGAATATTACCCACAGGATATATGGGCCCCAACTCTCAACCTTTGGTCGGGCCTCAGTGTGTGTAGCTGCACGAATCAAAGAATAATCTTATATAATATATATGCACATGGGGAACTCGAACCCTCCAATATATATAAAGGTGACTTAAACCCCGATTATATAATGATTTACAGGTGACTCAAACCTCCGTAATCATGAAAAAATAATAAGGTGACACAAACCTCCCTGGTCACTTTGACCCTCGCATCGGTAAGCATGGTTTTCCGTATTGGTCACTCGCACCTCCACTTTTGCGACTCAGCTACACAATCTTTATTAAAGCCCAGTTAAAACTAGAGTTATACATTCTTATTCATTTAATCACATTCCACATTTAGCATACATTATTGGTATTGTCATACTAACTACACTTGCAAGGTAACAGTTATGCCAAAATAATTTCCATTAACTCGAGGAGAACAACTCCTTTTGTTCGTTAATACATATTGGGGAGCATCGACTCCCTTTGTTCATTAAATCATACTATTTTATTTCAAATACGTTTTTGTGTCATGCAATGATTCAAGACTAATTCAATTTCATGAATTCCCATAGTTCTCATAGTTAAAACCAATTTCACGTTTTGGGGTTGGGGACATAACCACTTCCAAAGTTACAAGTTTGGGAACACAGTTCCCTATTGCATTCACCATCACCATGCATCCACAAGTTCAACACTATATTTAAAGCATGATAATTATATATAAAACATGAGAAACATTTCTCAATTCATAAATATTCAAAAACCCCAACCCATGTTTCAAAACCATCACAATAATTTCATGAACAATACTTCAAATCATATGTTTTTACAAAATTAAAAATCAGGGAAGAGTAACATGCCTTAATCACCAAGAAATACAAAGAGAAATCACCCTTGAAACCCCAATTAATTAGGTTAATGAAAATCCTAAGCGTTCTTGACCTTGAGGATTTGGGAATGTTCTGAGAGGTTAATTGATGTGTTTCTGATAGCTAATGATTCCCTAAGGAAGTTATAATACCTAGGTTTTAAGTTGGACAAGAGGGAAAATGTTCAAAATGTCCTCAACTTAAAGCTAAAAAAGTAGCCTTTGGTTATGAGTCAACCCCTTGACTCGTACCTACAACGAGTCGTAACCAAGACAGTGTCTAGGACCCCATACAATGTCCATCTCACGACTCCACCAACCCACTCATAAGGAGATCTTACGAATCACAAGGTCTAGTCATGATCAACACAGAACCCATTTGAATTTGAACACTTGACATCCTATGATTTAAACC
>NC_061112.1:83270369-83308254 GCF_002878395.1 Capsicum annuum
TTCTTCAAAGTTAAGCATTGTGTCATTGTGAGTGTGAATTATGGTTTTCCTGAGGACATGCAAAATTCTAAGTTGAGGGTTTTGATGTACCTTGCAAGCATCGCACATTCGATGATTAAAACAAAGAATTTATGCTTGGACTTAGGCTAATTTTGGGATATGATGTGTTTGTTGCTTGAGTACAGGGAATATAGGAAGAAAGTGGCTTGGAATGAAAAATGGAAGAAAAATCTCTGATTATGTTGAAGTGATCAGCTTACAAGTCTCCATACAAGTCATCAAGAGAAAATGTTAAGATAAAGAGATGAGTAAAGAATGACCACAACTCGTAAGGAGTGACTAAGAGTCACGAGGAGTAGTCGTAAAGAGAGCAGAAGCCAAAGCTAACATTCAGAGGTGAAGTCATAAAAGACTATGAGTTATACGATCTGATTACGACTCATAATAAGAAGTCATAAAGAGACCAGTGTTCAAAGCCTTGAAATTCTAAATCTCAAGTGATGACGAGTAAAGACCATGAGTCGTAAGGACTAACTATGACTCATGGTAATTAATTGTAAGGACAAAAGAAACTTGAGGCCCTGAAGATTAGTCACTAGAATGCCTATGATTAGCATCGTAAGACTCATAAGGAGACCAACGAGTGGACCACACGAGTTGTAACGAGTGTCGACTTACTTTTTCTATTTCATTTTTATTAGGATTTATTTATTATTTTGAGATACTATAATACCTTTGGGTTATTTCATAATAGGTTACACACTTTTACAATACTTTTAATACTTTTAGCATACTTTGATCATTGAGATTTTGTTCTTGATATTTGAATTTTTATTCAATTGGAGACTTTAGATTTTCTCTCTTTCATTATTGTGAAATTAAATACATGTCTTCTTTATTGATCATCATGTTTTGTTTCATAAACATGAGTGGCTAATTTACTTGACAAGGGTTGTGGGAACCCTAGCGGGTTAGCTAGTAAGGGAAGTAGGAGATTCATCTATGTAACTGTCGTTGCATGTATTGAAATCTTCTTCATATTTATTGAACCTAAGATGCTGCAGAGGCTTGAGGATAGCCTGTATTCAAGAACGTCCTCACAAGGTAGCTCAAGATTGGGAAAAAGAGATTATAATAGTGATTCAAGGCTACCAACCATCGTCTAATCAACTCGAGACTCAAAAGGTGAAAGTTGTCCTAAGGTTAAAGACAAGGAACAACAAGGCAACACCTTGAGAATCACAAGGTAAAGGGTGAAATCTATCAATACATTCACAGGACGATTGATAGTACATAGCTTGTATACTTTGAATGCAGAGCAGGGGGTAGGTGGATTGAGTACGAGATTCTTACGTAGTTGTGAAGCCAGGGTGAACACAGTCCTAGTGTTAATCTTCTATTGTTTACACACTCAAGAATTCAAGTTCTGTTACTTGTTACTTTTGATTTCAAATTCTCCCATTTACTTTTCTGCATTGCTCGTGGATTTTGTCAAGTTTGATATACTGTTCAATGTTTTTCTATGGGTTTGACCCTAATATGGTTTGGGATACTATATTTGACATCGATCACAACATACTTCTTTGGAGGTTAGTTTTGGGTGACGTCAAGAACCAACAGGCGTATGCTGCATGTCATGTTCTGAAGTATATGTATGATGTTTTCTTTTCACATATTCAATAAATATGATTATATTTTTATGCTGCAATATATTTTTTTCTCTCTCTAAATTTCTATTTGAGTATTATTGTTAGATTTCTTATATCATTGTGCTTGATATTATTCTCATAATCACCCCATTTAAAATTGTTATATGAAGGGACAAGTATGGCTCAATCTTGCTACTTGTTTTCCCTATTATGCTTTTAGATGGGTCTTCTCACAGAAGATGAGACGATACTTTGCCCACCTAATGAGCCAACTGCAGAGGTAGAGTTGTATAAATAATTTTTCCAAATATCTACCCACTTTTTGGATTTTATAGTATTGTTGTCTCCAGTTATTTTATTTATGTAAGCCATTGATATGCTTTTTTAATTCATAGATAAGTGGATATTGTGCAAGTTCCAAATGTTGCAGCTGGGCACTACCTTCTTGGTCTTATTTACAGGTTCATATCCTGATATAGTTTTTATTTTAGAAGAGGATTACTATCTAGCCTTGATTATCAAGTGATGTTGCTGCCTTTCTACTTCTTGGTCATTCAACTTAAAATCATCTCTCTCACACTTCATCCGGAACTTTCCCTCTAATTTTTTTTAACATAATAGACACTTCTTTTAGAAGGTTAATTTACACTTAAAAAGAAGGTCAGGTGAAGGATTCTCTGCAGGACCTTCTAGTTTTTATACTTGTTTATTCTGCGAATACTGCAAGAAAACCAACCATAATGTGGACAAATGCCACACGTTGTTTGGTTATCCTCCTGACTATAAGTTTAACAAATCTAGGAAATTAGTATCTTGTGTTCACACTACTGTAGTTCCCTCTACTTATACTCCCTCTAATATTACAAATACAACCTCTACTCTCTCTCCATCTAGATTTAAATCCACCTTCTTATCTCTTGGATTTAGTACAAAGTTATATGATCACCTTCAAACCATGTTTCAAAAAGCTAGGATCTCTCAGGGGTATAATTTGGGTTTGATTATTCAGAAGTGTCAGGATTTGCCCACTTTACAAGAAATTCTATATTTTCAAGTTCTGCAGGATTGTTTACTACTTATACTGAGAGTTTTATAGACTCAAGTATGCGTGCATGTTCTCATCTGGGTGTAAACCCTTGGATTTTAGATTCAGGTTCAACAAACAATATGATTCCCCATAAGCATCTTTTGCACAAGCTGTCCTCACTTCCTAAACCTTATCTAGTCACCCTTCCCAATGGATATAAGGCGAAAGTTGTATCCACTGGGTCATTACATCTCAGGGATGCATAATATTACTTAATGTCTTACTTGTTCTATTTTTCCAGTTCAATCTTATCTCATTACACCACCTTATTTCTCAGTTGGATTGCCTTGCCTACCTTACTAAACATTGCTATTATTTGAAGGGCCTTTCTTAGAAGAGCCCACTGGCAATTAGTAAGGAATTTGGTAGGTTGTATTACCTTCAGCCTGATTTTGAGCTATTTCTAACTACATGCAGTTCATCTGTCATATCCACCACGCATGCATTACCTATAGCTTCCACTGATGTTTCTTCTTTTCCTTTGCATCCTACTATTTGTAGTATTTTTGATCTCATTTTACTAAATTTACTGCCTTTTGATTCCATTGCTAATACATTGAATTACTTGCCTTTTTCAAATGATTCCAGTGTGAACAAATTGGATCAATGCTGGCATCAAAAGCTAGGCCACATGCTTTTCAGTAAAATGAAGCATATTTCTGTCATGAACTAAATTGGGGCCTGGATGTGATGGGTATCTCAAGCCCCACATGGAATGAAGATTACCCTCTTGTACCTAATCAAACCAAATACATCAAACCCTATGGTCGGCTGAAATTCGAACATATAACAAGATAAGGGATTATCAATTTAAAGAAATATAATAAGTCTATAACCAATACCAACCAATACCAGTATCAATGCCAATACCAATACCGATATATCCCATCCCCATAGTAGTCTAACTAAGCCTCTAATCAAAACCAAAGTATATCCAGTCGGGATATGCCCCCGACCATAGCCAAAACCAAGACCAAAGGAGTTGTAAAGTCAAAAAGAAATCCATAGAATTAAGTGGAGTCCTTCGAAGTATGAAAGCTAACTACTTCAGTCTTACTTAAAAGTTATCCCCGGATCAACTAGTCACTGAGCAAGAGGAGTGAAAGTATGACCAATTCCTGCATCACATGGGGATACAGCGCACGAAGATAGTTAGCGGGGTGAACACTAGTATGTAACTCAGGAAAAAGATAACATAGTGATATGATCAACAATTTAAAGTCATTTAAAAGCCAATGCACATAATTAAATGCGAATATATATATATATATATATCACATGCTGGGATAGTGAACAAGCATTAACATGCTTTTCAAAACTATAGCCTGAATTATCTATCTCAACCATCATAGAATATTACCCACAGGATATATGTGCCCCAACTCTCAACCTCTGGTCGGGCCTCAGTGTGTGTAGCTGCACGAATCAAAGAAT
Source organism: Capsicum annuum (assembly GCF_002878395.1). Classification (NCBI taxonomy): domain Eukaryota; kingdom Viridiplantae; phylum Streptophyta; class Magnoliopsida; order Solanales; family Solanaceae; genus Capsicum; species Capsicum annuum. The sequence goes on from NC_061112.1 coordinate 83,274,540, forward strand.
AAACTTATATATATGCACATGGGGAACTCGAACCCTCCAACATATATAAAGGTGACTTAAACCCCGATCATATAATGATTTACAGGTGACTCAAACCTCCATAATCATGAAAAAAATAATAAGGTGACACGAACCTCCCTGGTCACTTTGACCCCCGCATCGGTAAACATGGTTTCCAGTATTGGTCACTCACACCTCTACTTTTGCGACTCAGCCACACAATCCTTATTAAAGCCCAGTTAAAACAAGTGTTATACATTCTTATTCATTTAATCACATTCCACATTAAGCATACATTATTGGTATTGTCATACTAACTAGACTTGCAAGGTAACACGTTATGCCAAAATAATTTCCATTAACTCGAGGAGAACAACTCCTTTTGTTCGTTAATACACATTGGGGAGCATCGACTCCCTTTGTTCATTAAATCATACTATTTTATTTCAAATACCTTTTTGTGTCATGCAATGATTCAAGACTAATTCAATTTCATGAATTCCCATAGTTAAAACCAATTTCACGTTTTGGGGTTGGGGACATAACCACTTCCAAAGTCACAAGTTTGGGAACACAGTTCCCTATTGCATTCACCATCACCATGCACCCACAAGTTCAACACTATATTTAAAGCATGATAATTATATATAAAACATGAGAAACATTTCTTAATTCATAAATATTCAAAAACCCCAACCTATGTTTCAAAACCATCACAATAATTTCATGAACAATACTTCAAATCATATGTGTTTACAAAATTAAAAATTAGGGAAGAGTAACATGCCTTAATCACCAAGAAATACAAAGAGAAATCACCTTTGAAACCCCAATTAATTAGGTTGATGAAAATCCTAAGCGTTCTTGACCTTGAGGATTTGGGAATGTTCTGAGAGGTTAATTGATGTGTTTCTGATAGCTAATGATTCCCTAAGGAAGTTATAATGCCTAGGTTTTAAGTTGGACAAGAGGGAAAATGTACAAAACACCCTCAATTTAAAAGCTAAAAAAAGTAGCCTTTGGTTATGAGTCAACCCCTTGACTCGTACCTACAACGAGTCGTAACCAAGACAGTGTCTAGGACCCCATACACTGTCCATCTTACGACTCCACCAACCCACTCATAAGGAGATCTTACGAATCACAAGGTCTAGTCATGATCAACACAGAACCCATTTGAATTTGAACACTTGACATCCTATGATTTAAACCAATGAATCGCAACATATCCTCATGGCCCATAATGAGCCACTCGTACTCAGGGAAGAACTTTGCCACTAAGTTTCTGATATGGTTACGACTAGGGTTCTACAACCCGTAACCACATCTTACAACTCCTCACCATGAGTTATGACCTAGGCTGTGAGGGCCAAAAAATCTGGGGTATTACATTCTTCCCTACTTGGATCATTCATCCTCGAATGATGGGTCAAGGTAACACAAGCACAATTGGACTCTATATACCTCTACTCTTACTTTAACTAATTCAGAAAATAAAGATGTGAAGAATAACACATACCTTACGCATGATTTTCCAAAGTAGAAAACAAGAACAGATACTTGGACTTCATGTCCTCTTCAACTTCCCAAGTTGATACCAAACGGTCCAAAAAGGCACAAACAGTCCACAAATCGCAACACACAACAACACACAACATGGATTCAAAACGATACACAAGAACACAAACAAGTAGTAATATATAAAAAGGATAAATAGATTGACAAAGGAGTGTATAGATTACAAGAACCCTAAGATATGTCAAACCTAAGAACCCTTACAACCTATACAAACTATCACCAGTCTCCTACGAAGACACAAGAAAAATGTCACCTCCCTAGCACCAATGTTTTAAGCCAACAATTGCAACACAAGTGATATCCACACTCGTGACCTAATTTTTGTTTTACCTCAAGTGAAGAGAGGACTTAGTGTTTTGAGGTTCAAGACATAAAACAATAATCAACTAAGCAATGAAAACCCTAATACTAAACTATATATAATCTCTTTATTACATAAGATAAATTATCCAAAAAGCCCTTAATGAAAAGGGGCGCCCCTCTACTGTAACATTGTAGCAAATGGGGCGAATTTGGTGTGTAATTAGTCCTCCTCATGTATCAACATTGTGCTTCATTGGATGGACTCGTGTCACACTTGTACACACATAATTGGACTCCATATACCTCTACTCTTACTATAACTTAAGTTAGAAAGCAAAGATGTGAAGAATAACACATACCTTACGCATGATTTTCCAGAGTAGAAAACAAGTATGGATACTTGGACTTCATGTCCCCTTCGACTTCCCAAGTGGCCTCTTCAACCTTGTGGTTCCTACAAATAACCTTTACCAAAGCCACATCCTTTGTCCGCAACCGACGAACTTGCCGATCCAAGATTTCAACCGGGACTTCTTCATAAGACAAGAAATCCAAAATACCAATATCCTTGATAGGAAAAATCAGCGACGGATCACCCACACACTTTCTCAACATCGAGACATAAAACACCAAATGAATGGAGCTCAAACTGGAAGGAACCTCCAACTCATATGTAACGCTACCAACCCTCTTCAAAACCAAGTACAGATTGACATACTGGGGACTAAGCTTTCCCTTCTTCCAAAACTGCATTACTACCTTCATGGGAGATACCTTCAAGAATACCTAATCATAAACCTCAACTCTAACTCCCCACACCTCACATTTGCATAGGACTTTTGATGACTTTGTGTAGATTTAAGTCTATCTTGAATCACCTTCACCTTCTCCATCACTTGGTGAACCACATTCGGGCCAAACATCTCTGCCTCGCCAACCTTGAACCATATAATGGGAGAACGACACCTCCTACCATACAACGCCTTAAAAAAAGCCATACCAATGCTAGAGTGATAACTATTATTATACAAAAACTCTACAAGAGGCAATGATCGACCCAACTACCACCGTAGTCAATCACGCAATCCTGAAACATATCTTCCAAAACCTAAACCATTCTTTCTGCTTGCCCATCCATCTGTGGGCGAAAAGCATTACTAAGGCTCACCTTAGTTCCCAAACCTATCTAAAACAAACACCAAAAATATGATGAGAATTGAGTACCGTGGTCTGATATGATAAAAATAGATGCCCCATACAACTCACAATCTCTTGGAGGAACAACTTTGCATAATCCTCTGCCGAATAATTAGTCCTCATGAGCAAGAAGTGAACAGACTTGCCCATTCTATCCACAATGACCCAAATTAAATCAAACTGATTCTAAGACCAACAATGAAATCCATATTAATTATCTCCTATTTCTAGACCGACAGTTTAATTTCTCGAGTCAACCCACTTGGCCTCAAGTGCTCAACCTTTACTTATTGACACACCATGCATTTAGCCATAAAACTGGCCATATCTTGCTTCATATTGCTCCATTAATAAATCTCCTTAAGATTATGATACATCTTTTTCGAACCAGGATGAATGACGTGATGTAACTTATGAGCTTCAACCAAGATCCTCTCTCGCAAACCATCTATATTAGGAATACAGTACCTACCTTGGTACCTCAAGATACCATCGCCACCAATCTCAAAAGCTATGACCTTTTGCTAACCCATATCTCTCGTAATCTTCATTAAGACAGGATTTATTACTTGCTTCTCCTTTATTTTAGAAGCAAGAGATAACTTCGCCACTTCTTGTACAAACACACCACCATCCTCAAAGTCCAAGAGATGAACTCCAAGGTTAGCCAAATGGTGAATATCTTTCACTAAATCTCGCTTACCCTTATCCACATGAGCTAGACTCCCTATGGATAACCTGATTAGAGCATCAACAACCACATTAGCTTTACCTAGGTGATAGTGAAGACTTATGTCATAATTTTCAGCAACTCAAGAAACCTCCTCTACCCAAGATTCAATCATTCTAGGTGAACACATATTTCAAGATCTTATGATCAGAAAAGATAACTATATTAAATCCATACAAATAGTGATGCCAGATCTGCAATGTGAACTCCATTGCCAAAAACTCCAAGTCATAAGTCGGGTAATTCTTCTCAAGAACTTTTAACTACTGAGAAGCATAGGCCACTGCCCTTCCATGCTATATCAACACATAACCAAGTCCCATACGAGATGCATCATAATAGTCAACAAAACCATCAGTGTCTTAGGCAAAGTCAAAACTAGAGATGAAGTCAACTTATCTTTCAGCTTCTCAAAACTACCCTCACAAGCATCAGATTATAAAAACTTCACCTTCTTCTGGGTAAACTTATTCAATGGGGCAGCTATAGTCAAGAAAATCTCCATAAATCTCCTATAGTAACCAGCTAAACCCAAGAAGCTTCAAATATCGATTGGAGTTGTGATCCTAGGCTATTTCTTAACCACTGCAACTTTTTACAGATCCACCATGATCCCTTTACTAGAAATGACATGACCTAAAAAAGTAACAGCCTTCAACTAGAATTTACACTTCAAAAACATAGCATACAAATATTGATCTTTCAAGGTTTGCAACACAATATGTAGGTGACCGGCATGATCTTCCTCACTCTTGGAATACACCAGAATGTCATCTATAAACACAATGATAAACAAATCTAGAAACTAACAGAAGACCCTATTTATCAAGTCCGTGAATGTTGTCGGGCATTAGTCAAACCAAAAGACATGACTAAGAAGTCATAATGACCATATTGGGTTTGAAAGACAGTCTTAGCTATATCTACCTTCCTAATCTTTAGTTGATGATAAGCGGACCTAAGATCAAACCCAAAAGGTGGTCAAACAAATCATCAATCTGAGGAAGAGGATACTTATTCTTCACCATAACCTAATTCAACTGATGGTAATAAATGCATATTTAAAGGGAGCCATCCTTATTTCTCACGAACAAAATAGAAGCACCCTATGGAGATACATTAGGACGGATAAAACCCTTATTGAGGAGGTCTTTCAACTGCTCTTTAAGCTTCTTCAACTCTATCAGAGCCATTCTATAAAGAGGGATATAGATAGGATGAGTTTCTAGAATAAGGTTAATACTAAACCAATCTCTCTATTGGGGGTTATACCAGGAAGATTATTAGGAAACTCAAAAAATCCATTAAATAAGGGAACAAATGTCAATGAAGGACCCTTCGAGTTATAATCTTTAGATCAAACCAAATGATAGAGACATTTCTTGGAAATCAACTTTCGAGTTCTAAGATATGATATAAACCTTTCCTTAGGTACTAGAGAACCCCCTTCCCAGTCAATGACTGGCTCATTAGGGAATTTAAATATGACCTTATGGGTCCAACAATCTAAGGAGGCATAGCATGAATGCAACTAGTCCATCCCTAATATGACATCAAAATCAACCATGTCTAACTTTATCAGATCTACTAGAGTTTCTTTACCACCAGTAGATACCACACAACCTCTATATAATCTTCTAGCAGCCACAGAGTCACCCACTGGGGTTAAAATAAAAAAAGGATTAGGGATACACTCGAGATAAAACCAAAACGCACAGCTATAAATGAGGTCACATAAGAAATAGTAGACCTTGGATTAAGCAAGCAATACACATCACGATAAAAGAGTCGTAACATACCAATGACAACATTGGGGATACCTTAGAGTCTTGGTGGGTAGTAAGAACGTACAACCAATTTTGGCCAATGTCAATACCAGAAGTAGAAGTAGCACCCTTTAGTGTAGAAGCTGATGAGGTGGCAACATGAATCTTATTTGCCCCCGAAGCAACCGTAACAGGATAATCCCTCTGTAGATGTGTAACGCCTCAATTTTCTGGAATCAGAATGCCACACGGTGCTCAGGACCCCGAGGGACCACAAGCTAACCCTTTCTGATATCCATAACTGAGCACTTCATATATACTGAAATAGATACAGAAAACTAGCGGAAACTTGCCATAAAATTCAAAATATCTAAAATAATCAATACTAAATACTAATATATCTGTTCGAAAAGCCTCTAACTGCCTGAACTATGGAGTTAATAGGATATGTCCCCAACTAACTCTGTCTACTATAAATAAACTAAATCTAATGCGATAATAAAATAAGAATCATCCTTGAATGGAGAGGACTCACTTCTATGTCTACTGCTACTTGAGTTTGGACTGCTAAGGGTGCTCTGGGTCTCGTGTTTCTGAACCTATGGTATAAGACACCATAGCGCAAGAGAAAAATATGCGTCAGTACTTTGAATGTACTGGTATGATAAATGAGGTAAGGCTAAACGCAAGGGCTTATGCATGAACATAACTCAACTGAATAATCATGAGAGTAATGAATAAGGACATATACATGAATGCACAACCATAACTAAAATCATCATGACTCTGAATACTGAGACTCGGATACTGCTTTACTGACCTCCGAACTCACTACTAATACTAAGAAATTGAATAACTGAATCTTCTAATATTGATAACTGAGTACTAAAGTTGATACCAATCCTATCTAGCGAGTGATCTCTAAATCTAATGATACTAAAGCTGATTAACTGAATCTACTCATATCAATAACAGAATTCTGAGCTTACTACTATCAACTGACTAAATCTATGATCAAACCTTTCTAATGAATGATCTCTGAATATATTAATAATGATAAAGAATGATTGTATCTGAGATCAGACCTATCCAGAGGAAGATCTCTGAATCTTTTAATAACAGAAATGATGAACTGAGTTTGAGATCTAGCCTATCTGACGGGTGATCTCTGGATCTATTAGTACTGATTCTGATTAACTTTACATGAGACCAGGCTTATCTAGCGGGTGGTCTATGAATCTATGGAACTATCTAAGTTCCTTACTGAGATGGGTGACTGTATCTGACAATCCTAATTTTTGAGTTCTAATCTGAAGACTAATACTAAAACTATAATTGTGGGAGTTCTCACTTAACCAACATGCCCCAAATCTAATCTGGTAGGGTCTAACCTGCAACCGCAGCTGGAAGAGTGTCAATGCCGTGCCATGGGTAAACACCTCTGCTATGGTCAATCCTTTCTAACGGGTGACCTTGAACAGGAAGTCAAACCTAAGGCAGTATGATAGTCAAGCCTTAATATAATGGGTGACTCCTAGTCCTGCGCTGGATATGTAGTTCTGGAGTTCAGGGATTGCTGCTAACAACTCTGCCTCTCTAATGGGAATGTTGTCATCCCTACACTCGCTCGGTGCTAGCTACTACTCCCAACTGAAGGACTCTGAACTGATTCTTATACTGAACTAAACTGAAACAAATCTGTTAATGATTTGATTATCTTACTTGACTGGTCTGACTGAGTTTACTTGATTCTATTATCTAACGGAATACTTCTCAATTCTACTTTCTATCGGAATACGACTGAGTTATGTAACTTACTGCGCTTTACTGAAATCTGAACTGAGTACTAAGCTTAATTAGACTGAATACTGATATTTACAGAGTTTTACTTAACTTCTATCACTAACTAAAATATACTGATCATAGCACGATTGAGATTATCTTGAGACTGACTTGAATTTAGACAAGAAGCTAAGTTTTTGGGTATTAAATACCCCCAGGACTCGATAACATAAATAAGTAAGACATGAAAACTCTTGCGTAATAATCATAACAATAGACTATCATTCGCAACATAACCAACAAAGCATCATTTTGAGTACTTGGAAATCTTAAACATGTAATTGTAAAGGGAAGCTTGCTATTGTCTTATAACTCATCCAACAAGGAGTTCATATAAACAGGAAGACATGCAACATATCATAATTCATTCATTTAGTCCTTTCAACAAACACTTAGCATGCACTAGTTGACACATGCTTGGGGGTATTATACTTCATGTTACAATGACACTACTTTCTTTACATAAGCAATTCATCAAGCACGTGGGAGGCACCCTTTGGTCATACAATTTTCAATACACCAAATTAACATAATTACATAATTCAACATGCTTCTTGAAGGGACTTTATCATGAACATCACATAACCAACACATACTAAGGTCAATACTTGCATCTTTATGATCACAACATGAATCAAAACTACATGTCAACAAGGACTTCAACTTCAAACCACATAAATCATGGAAATTCACAAAAATATAATCTTTGAAATTTAAAAAGTATTCTTAAACTTCTTGGGTGGAAGGAACCCAAGAATCAACATCAAACATACTTTGCTATGTAATTCTTGAAAGATTCAGGGTGAAACCTTGATAATTTGGGTTTTGGATTAGAAACCCTAGGTGTTGTTCTTGAAGAAAATTGAGAGAAACCAATGCTATTTGGGTGAAATAATGAGAAATCTCGTGTTAAGGAGTATATATAGAGGTAGAAAAATGACCATTTTACCCTTGGAATAAAAATCCAGAACTAGAAAATCCCGATTTTACATGCTGGTACGACGCACCATAATCGTGCTAGCTTACTGGAAACTGGACAATTGGGAAACTGCTTGATGGCGCGATGCGGTGGAAATCATGTTGCCACCTTCATTGCAAACTAGAAAGTCACCACGATGTGGTGGAATCGTGGAGGCTTACTAGATTTTGACAATTTCCATTTTGGCTGGCTCCGCAATGCGCTAGAGTACTAGGTGGTACACTTTTTACTAAAATAGCTATAACTCTTCGCCCGAGTGTCGGATTTGGGCGAATTTGGTATTGATGGAAAGCTTATTCAATTCTCCACATAACAGAAAGTTGATATTAGGTAAATTCTACATGGTTTAAAATACTTTTAACTTAGGAAGTCATCTCTTACTCTTCTTAATGAAACTCGACTTAAAGAAAAATCCAGGGTATTACAAGATGACCAGTCTGGCCACATTTAAAAACCTATTCCTCCCTTCTTCACAAAACCCATGTTGTATCTACCTGAAGAATCTACAAAGAGGATACGATGGAGCGGATTGAGTCCGCCATCCTGAGATTGGGAATCATGTGCCCTAAACCCACTATCATGCTGAGAACGATGGTCACCCGATGACTTCAAATATGGAGCACTAGCCATAGAGTAGGAACCAGAACTCCCCCAATTCTTCTTAGACCACCTACCATATCTCTACCACTCTGCTTTTGGCCTCTACCCTGATCAAAAAATCTAAACTTCTTATTCTGCCTTTCCCCTATCTCTTCCTATTTTTTTTTCTCTTCCTCAACCTACTGCATATATACAACCGATTTGGAGATTCCATTTCCTTATTCAACAATGCAGTCTTACTCTCTAGAATTAAATTAGGGGACAATCTAGAGGTGAACTTCCTCATTCTAGCCCTCATGCTAGACACTAACTCGAGAGCATACCGAGACAACTAATGGAATTTTAAGGCATGCTCCTTGATTGTCATCCTGCCTTTCTTTATATTAACAAACTCTCCCAGTTTTGCCTTCCTCAATCCTTGGGTAAAGAAGTGATCTATAAAAACATTAGAGAAATCATCCCACAGTGCAGATTCAACATCATCTTCCCCAGCCTATTACCATTATTCATACCATTGGTAGGCTACATCCTTCAGCTAATAGGTAATAAATTCTACACCCTCCACATTAGTGGCATACATAACATGGAGGATCTTCTCCATCTTATTAATAAAACCTTGGGGATCTTCCTCAAACTTAAAACCAGTGAACACAAGAGGACTCAACCTCATAAATTGGCCAACCCATGTCATCTCAAAACATAGAGTAACTGAATCTATATGTTCAGATTGAGAAGCTACTAACTTAGCCAATATATGGATGAACTAATGAAGTTTTTCATTTGAAAGATCAGGCAGAGGGGATCGAGGAGGACTAGAGGGGACCAACAAAACTCTAAGAGGGCAATAAGGAACTGGACCCCTAGATCGGGTACGTACCCTATAATTAGGGCGTGTCTTATCAGCATTGTCCTTAAGCAGGACAAAGGAGTTTTTATGAGCTTCAGATCATTGGGGAGGCATTATCTGAAAAGCGAACAAATAGGAATTATAGAGACTCAAGACCTTAGACTCTATAGCTTGAAACAAAACAACAATAAAGAGAAACATTCCTAAATGTCTTATAGCTTCACCTTCATAAGTGTAGCGCGGTACACACCTAATAAAGAGACTCTCCTTGACAGGTATTCATGGACATCTAATTGACTATGAACCTAGCGCTCTGATACCATCTTTGGAATGAGTAAAACTAGGGTCTGTCCATGATGGATATCTCAAGTCCCATGAGGATAGGAGACACCCCTTGTACCTAACCAAAACAAACACACCATACCTCATGGTCGGTTGAATTTCGAACATATAATAAGATAAGGGCCTATCAATTTAATGACATTACATAAATCTATAGCCAAAACCAACCTATACCAGTATCAATGCCAATACTAGTACCAATATCGATATCACCCATGCCTATACTAGTACGACAAATTCTCTAATCAAAACCAAAGTATATCCGATTGGGAAATAGCCCAGACCATAGCCAAAACCAAGACCAAAGAAATAATAAAGTAATAAAGAAATCCATCGCATCAAATAGAGTCCTCCAACATATGGAATCTCACCACTTCAGTCTGACTCAAAACTTGTCCCCAGATCACCTAGTCACTGAGCAAAAAGAGTGAAAGTATGACCAAATCCTGCAGCACATGGGGATACAACATTTGAAGATGGTTAGCATGGTGAACGCTAGTAGGTAACTTGGTGATAAGGATAACATAATGATATAATCAACATTTTAAAGTCATTCAAAAGCCAACACACATAATTAAATAGAAATACATAAATATATATCACATTCTAAGATAGGGAACAAATCTTAACATATTTTTCAATACTTTATCCTTGATTATGTAGCTCAACCATCATAGAATAGTACCATGGGCTATATGGGCCCCATATCTCACCCCCTAATCGGGCCCCAGTGCATTTAGTCGCATAAATTGAAGAATAATATCATATATATGCACATGGAGGACTTGAACCCTCCAACATATACCAAGGACACTTAAGCGCCTGATCACATAATGATTTTGGGGGACTCAAACCTCCCTAATCATAAAATAATAATAAGGAGGACTCAAACCTCTATGGTCACTTTGGCTCTCTCGTCGGCGAATACGGTTTCCAGTATCCATCACTTGGACCTCTACTTTGATGACTCAGTTACACAACCCTTATTAAACCCCAGTTAAAACAAATGTCACATATTTCCATCCATTTAACCATAATCCATATTAAGTCATACATTATTGGTATTGTCATACCAACTACACTTGCAAGGTAATACATCATGCCAAAATAATTTCCACTAACTCAGGAGAGAAACTCCTTTTGATCATTAATACACATTGGGGGAACACCGACTCCTTTTGTTCATTAAATCATACTATTGTATTTCAAATACCTTTTTATGTCTTGCAATGATTCAAGACTAATTCAATTTCATGAATTCCCACAGTTATCGTAACTAAAACCGATTTCAAGTTTTGCGGTTAGGGACATAACCACTTCAAAAGTTACAAGTTTAGGAAAAATCATAATTCTCTAGTTCATTCATCATCCCCATGTACCCACAAGTTCAACACCATATTAAATCATGATAATTATATAGAAACCATGAGAAACATTTCTTAATTCATAAACATTCAAAATCTCCAACCCATGTTTCAAAACCATCATAATAATTTCATGAACAATACTTTAAATCAAACGTTTTTACAAAATTAACAATGAGGGAAGAGTAACATGTCTTAATCACCAAGAAGTATGGAGAAAAATCACCCTTGAAACCCTAATTGATTAGGTTGATGAAAATCCTAAGTGTTCTTGACCTTGAGAATTTGGGAGTGTTATGAGAGGTTAATTGATGTGTTTCTAATAGCTACCTTGATGATTTGAGAGTGTTCTTAGAGGTTACTTGATGTGTTTTTAATAGATAATGATGCCCTAAGGAAGTTATAAGGCGGGGGTTTTTAGTTGGACAAGAGGGGAATGTCCATAATACTCTCAACTTAAAAGCTGAAAAAAGCCGCCTTTGGCTATGAGTCAACCCCTTGACTTGTACCCACACAAGTCATAACCAAGACAGTGTTTAGGACCCCATACATGGACCACCTTACAACTCCACTGACCCACTCGTAAGGTGATATTATGACTCATAAGGTCTAGTCATGAGTAACACAGAACTCATTTGAATTTGAACACAGGACATCCTATGATTTGAACCTACGACTCATAACTTATCCTCATGGTTCATAGTGAGCCACTCATACTTAGAGTAAAACTTTGCCACTAAGTTTCTAATTTGGTTACGATCAGGGTCCTACGACCTATAACCATATCTCACAACTGATAACCATGAGTTGTGACCAAGGCAGTGAGCCCAAAGCTCAAGAATATTCAAGGGCCAAAAAATTTGGGGCTTTTTAATTTCCTCTATTTCTCCAGTACTTTCTTCCAAGCAATCTTTTCTTTGTCTAATTTTTCCTTTAGCTAGACAATAGAGGTTACCTTTCCCCAATATTTCCATTCACTCCACTCTTCCTTTTCAGTTAGTACATATTGACATTTGGGGACCATATAACACTAGAACTTATTCAGGTTTAAGGTATTTCTTGACCTTAGTAGATGACTACACTAGAGTCACTTGGACTCATCTCATTTCTTGCAAAAGTAATGCCTTTACTATTCTCAAGGCTTTTGTCTCTATGGTATTTATTCATTTTCACTTCAAAGTACAATCTTCTAGGTCAGACAATACTTTTGAACTTGGTTCTAGAGCTGAAATCTCTGCCTACTTTTTTGCCCAAGGTACTTTATACTAAAAAATTATTCCTCATTCCCTATAGATAAATAGGATTATCGAGAGGAAATGCAAACATATTTTGGAAATGTCTAGAACTTTATTATTTTAGTCTCATTTGCCCATGAAATGTTAGGGAGCATATGTCACAATTCAAACCAGGGCCCAATCATGGCAGGTATCTCTAGCCCACTGTAGGCTGGAGACAACCTCCTTAGCCTAACATTCAAAGCGCAATATATGAAATACCACAAAACCCAACCAAAAAAGTGATAAATATAGATGAATCAAATGAAATCCAAGGGTCAAAAAAAATTGACCAATCATCCCAATAATGTTTGCAAAGGCCTCTAAAACCAAAAATATCAACTAAGTCGGGACATGCAGCCGACTATGACAAAAAGAATCCAAAAATACTAAGAAATAAGGAAAATAAGTGAAATGACTGGGCTTTTCAAAAGATGGAGGCTCACCACTTTACAACAGATCCACAAATATTCCAAACCACCAAACGCTACACAAAGGTAACAAAAATATCCTCCAAACCTACATCATGAAATGATGCAGCGTCCAGAGATAGTTAGTCGGGTGAGCACTGGTGTGTAACTTAAGGGATGGGGATAAAATAACGCCAATGCTAAAAACTAGTCAAAATCACATGCACAATATTTATATACACATATAGGATGTTGGGATAGGTATAAGGGTCTATTAACATGCAATTTAAAACCTTATCCTGAACTGTGTAGCTTACTCCATCCTAAAGGCACCCAGGGGCTATATAGGTTCTGCTTCCATTATCGAAAGGGTCCCAGTATGCGTTAGCCATATGAATCGAGGAAATATGAGAAAAGGCTAAAGACACCAAGGCAATAGATAATCCAAAATATAATGTATGTACAAAGCACATGGTCACATAGACCCCCACGCCGACAAACATGATTTCCAATATTGGTCCCTCCAGGACCTCCATCTCCACAGTATTCTACACAACACCCTTTAAACCCAAATTAAAACATTTTGCACACAATCCAACCATTAACCCAAGAGTCTTATAGTAAGGCATTTAACAATTTGTATCATCATATCAATATGCTTTCAAGCTAACTCAATTATGCCAATCCAGTCCAATTAACTATTTGACTCCCAAGGTTCATTTAAAATCCAAAACCATGGCCACCAAGGGCCTTCCAAAACCATTTTATCTATTTAACCTCTAATGCAATGTTATGTTTCCAAAAGACAAGTTAAATTATGCAAACCCCTCAGTGGCCTCAAGTAGGATCAAAATCAAAGCAGAAGTCAACTTATCCATCAACTTCTCAAAACTACCCTCACGAGCATTAGACAATAAACTTTTAACTTTTTTCTAAGTCATCTTCATCATCAGAGCAACAATAGATAAGAAAATCTCCACAAACTTCCTATAATACCCAGCCAAACCCAAGAAGCTCCTGATGTCAGTTAAAGTCGTGGGTCTAGGCTACTTTTTAACTCTCTCAACTTCTTGTGAATCCACCTTGATCCCCTCACTAGAAACCACATGTCTAATAAAGGTCACAATACTTGGTCAAAATTCACACGTAGAAAATCTTGTATACAATTTCTGATCCTTAAGGGTCTATAACACAAATTTGAGGTGATTGACATTATTCTTCTTAATTTTGAAGTACACCAAGATATCATTAATGAAGACTATAACAAACAAACCCAAAAACTGCTTGAACACCTAATTCATTAGATCTATTAAAGCAGTTGGAGCACTAGTTAACCCAAATGATATAGCCAAAAACTTATAATGACCATACTAGGCACAAAAAATAGTCTTGGGAATATCAACCTCCCTAATTTTCAATTGATGATATCTCGAATGGAGATCAATCTTAAAAAAATACTTAGCACCCTGAAGCTGGTCGAAAAGATCATTAATCCTAGGAAGAGGGTGCTTATTCTTTGCCATAACCTTATTCAATTGTCGATAGTCAATACACATCCGAAGAGCCCCATCTTTCTTTTGCACGAAAAACATATAGGCACTCCATAGAAAAATACTAAGATGAATAAAATCCCTAACAAACCAATCCTTCAACTTCTTCTTAAGCTTCTTTAGTTCCACAAGAGCCATCCTTTAGGGAGTAATCGAGATAAAATGGGTATTCAATAGAAGATCAATCCCAAATCTATTTTTCTATTGGGAGGAATGCCAGAAAGATTATCAAGAAAAACTTCAAGAAATTTATTAACCACGGGGATGAATTGTAAATAGGGACTTTTAGAGCTAGAATCCTTAACCCAAACTAAATGATATAGACACCCCTTGGAAATCAACTTTTGAGCTCTAAGATAAGAAATAAACCTCCCTTTGGGTACTAAGGAACTCCTCTTTAATTCAATCACTGCTTTGTTAGGAAAATGAAAACTGACCTTTTGGTCCTACAATCCATAGAAGCATAACACGAATGAAGCTAATCCATCCTTAGATTACATCAACATTTACCATATCAAGTTCTATAAAATCCACCAATGTGTTTTTATGAAAGATGGACACCACATAAACCCTATAGATTCTTTTGGCCATAATAGAATCAACCAACGAAGCAGAAATAGAAAAGGGATTAGAAATATTTTCAGGACCAAAACCAAAGTGTACAACCACATACGGAGTCACATAAGATAGGGTATACCTAGGATTAATCAAGCAATAAGCATCATAAGAGAAAAAAAATAACATAACGGTGACACCATCCAGGTATGCCTTGGATTCTCGACAAGTAGCAAGTGCATAGAGGAGATTTTAGCCATTGTAGGTACCAGAAGTAGTGCCCTTAGGTGTAGGAGATGAAGAAGTGGCAACTGGGACCTTATTAGCTCTTGTGGAAACCTTAGCGATAGGAAAATTTCACTACATGTGACCAGGCTGACCATAATTAAAACAAAAGTTCCTCTCCTCCTCAGAATACCCATGGTGAAAATGTCCACAAAATCCATAAGAAGGGTAAGGTGGGGTGGAATGAGCTCCACTAACCTGAGACTGGGAACCCTGTGCCTTAGGACCACTGCTAGCCTAAAAATGATGCTCACTTGAAGGCTTAGGATAGAGAGAACTAGCTGTCGAATAAGAACTCCCCTAATTATTCTTCTTAGTCCACTATTTACTATCTATATCATTGTTCTATTGATTTGAGCCCTGCTCTGCATACCTAAACTTTTAGCTCTGCCTTTCTCCCATCTCTACCTATTTTTTTTCTTATTCTTCACCTGCTGTATACAAACCACTAGCCTAGAGATATCCATATCACTATTCAGCATGACAACTTACACTCTAACACCAGATCATGGGATAAACCAGAAGAAAACTTCCTCATTCTAGATCTCATAGAAGACACTAACTCCAAATCATAATGGGATAACTGTTGAAACTTCAATGCATATTCATTCACACTCATCTTACCTTGCTTCAAGTTCACAAACTCTTTGGCCTTATCCTCCCTCAACTTTTGAGGAAATAACTGATCAAGAAAAGGACCTAAAAATTCATCCCATACCATAATCTCAACTTCATTACCTCTTATAGCTTCCCACTTCTCATACCACTGATAAACCACGTATTTTAATTTATTCACAATAGCCTCTACACCTTCAGAATCAGTAGCTTGCATCACCCTAAAATATTCTCTATCTCATCAACAAACCCATGAGGATCCTCTTAAACCTTAGATCCTGTAAAGATTGGGGGATTCAACCTCATAAACAGGCCAAACCAATGACCTCATATGAATTAGTAATAGAACTAACATGATCAGGATAATGAGATAGAGATACAACCAATTAAGTAAGTAGATAAATAGACTAACAAAAAATTGCATTAGAAATATATCCCTGAGGCAACAGAGGATGAGTATCACCATCCCAAAAGGCTTGAGAAAGACTAGTAGGGATCGATGGAACCCCATGTGGAGCGGTACAATAAGGAGAAATGACACTAGATCGGGTTTGCACTTCATAAATAGGGCGAGTTCCCTCAACATCTTCCCTTGGCGGGATAGAGGTTCCAACAAAGCTTCACGACCGTCAGATCTTCAAGGAGGCATAATCTAGAATAAGAGTAAGATAGGAGCTAGAGAAGTTTTAAGACAACTAAACTCTATAGCCCAAAATAGAATACAAGAAAAAAAATATTCCTAAATGCCTAGTAGCCTTCCTCTTATAAGTGTGACACACCACACACCAATAAAAGGTACTCTACTCGACAAGGCTTTGTGGATACCCAAAAACCCTAAACCATGCTCTGATACCAAGCTTGTCACGACCCGAGCTAAGATCTAGTTATGACGGGAATCTCTAGCCCACTGTGAGATAGATATCACCCATTTAGCCTAACCTTTAGAGCATAATAAATGAAATATAGAAGAAGCCAACCCAATATAGTGATAAAGATAGATTAATTAAATAAAATACAAGGTTTAAAACAAAATGACCAATCATCCCAATACTGTATATAAAAGTCTCTAAAATCAAAAATACCAACTAAGTAGGGGCATTCCCTTGACTATCATAGAAAAAATCCAAAATCACTAAGAAATAAGAAAAATAAGTGAAATGATCGAGCCTTCAGAAAGATGGAGGTTCACCACTTTACAACAGATCCACAGATGTGCCAAACCACCTAACTCTGCACAAGGGTAACAGAAATATCCTCCAAACCTACATCATGAAATAAAGCAGCATCCGGGGATGGTTAATGGCGTGAGCACTGGCGTATAACTCACAGGATGGGGATAAAATAATGTCAATTCTAAAAACAATCAAAATCACATGCACAGTATTTATATACACATATAGGGTGTCGGGATAGGGATAATAGTCCATTAACATGCAATTTTTAACCTTATCTTCAACTGTATAGCTCGCTCTATCCTAAAGGCACCCACGGGCTATTTGGGTTTGGCTCCTCCAGTTGAAAAGGCCCAGTGCGTGTTAGCTGTACAAATCATAGAAATACGAGGAAAGGGTAAAGACACCAAGGTGATAGCCAATCCAAAATATAATGTGTGTAACAAGCACACAGTCATATCGATCCCCACACCAGTAAATGTGGTTTCTAGTATTCATCCCTATGAGACCCCCACCTTCACGGTGTGCTACACAACTTCTTTTAAGCCCGAATTAAAATAGTTTGCACATAATCCAACCACTAAACCAAGAGTCTTACATTAAGGAATTTACCACTTGATATTGACATACCAATATGCTTGCAAGCTAATTTAATTATGCCAATCCAGTCCAATTAACCATTTGACTCTCGAGTTCAAATTAAAATCCAAAACCATGGCCACCAAGGGCCTTGTAAAACCATTTTATCCGTTTAACCTTTAATGCAATGCAATGTTTCCAAAAAACAAGTTAAATTATGCAATTATGCATGTTTAAAATAAAGATTGTAAAGTGGGTTGAGGTTTGATGTGCTAGATTTTTGTAGCACATTTAAAACTTTTTAACTTGAAATAATTATAAGTTCTTAAGTAATTATTGGTGTTTTTTATGTTATTTCTTAAGATTTTGTAGGAAATTCAAGATGCATGGAAATAAATAACAATGGACAGAAGACCTAAAATCTGCTGTAAATAAGCTGAAGTGTAGCTGACGTCAATTTTAAAGCACCGTCAAACATGGGACAGACTGTCAAAGTTGCCGTCAAGCTTAGACAAAAGCTGAAGAGTTGAGAGGAAATATGATGATGATTCAAAAGGGTCGTCAAATATGGGACATGGCATCAAAATCGCTGTTAACCAGAGATAGAGTATGCTGATTTCCAGTGAAGATGTGCTGGTAGTTTTCACGTGCCGTCAGGATTTTTGACACACCATCAGGATTGCCGTATGATGAGGCAGAAGGTAAAAATTCACTGGAACCTTTGATGACATATCGCACACATCGTTAGGAATCTAACACACCATCAAAAACATCGTTATCTAAACTGAAGAGAAAACTGAAACTTTAATTTTATTTCCTTATTTAGGATTTACTATTTATAGACTTTTTTTAGGGTTTTTGAAGGGAGAATATGTCATTATCTATCAGCATTAACCTAGGAAAGAGAGGCACGTAACATTGCTCTCTTACATCAATTATTATTCTTGTTTTTATCAACTATATTTGGGTTTCTACCTTGTGATTTAATCAAATAAACTACTTGTTGTTTTCTATCTAATCGTAAGTTATCCATATCATTATGAATTCAACTTGTGATTTCATTCATCAAATCATAGCAGCTAATTTCATTAGCCGGGGTTATGGGATCCATGGATTAGGGTTTGATATGATACTAGGTGTTTAATGGATTCAAAGAGTAGTGGAACATCTTGAAATTCTGTTGTTTTAACTGAAATCTAGTGGTTGCAAACATTAGGTTATACCTTAGGTTTTATTTGCTTTTAATGGAGAAATAGACTAGAGGACATGAATTATCAACAGGGACTTGGAAGCTACCAACCTTCTGTTTAATGATTAATGTCGTAACTGGATTAATCTACCTGAGATAACATCTTATTGGAAATAGATAAATTATCTAAGTTTGAGAGAATTAGATAATAAATTGTCTGGTGAGGTCGAGAGATAAGTCAGATTGTATAATCGTCAGGGCTATTTTGCTGTTATAATCATTCTGAGAATCTCTAGCATTACCTAGTATTTGTCAATTCCCGAAACCCTTGGTGAACATAACTCTGGTTTTCCATTTATATTGATTACAAACATTAATATTGAAGTGACAACATTACTTGATACTTCCAAAACCCCCATCTTAATTTTATATTTTCGTACCATTTGTTTGAATTGAACTTGTAGCTATAGCTTCAAATTAGCTTAATCTCCACTCACATTATTCCCTGTGGATTTGACCTCAACTCTAAAGTTAGGTAAATATATTGACGACGACTGCCTTACACTAATTTAAGGTGTAAGTTGAGCGTTATCAAAAATGGCGCCGTTACCGGGGAACAATTTGGCGTATTTAGTTAGTTTGGAATTTTAGCTTACTTGCTTGAATTCAAATTTGTAAATATTTGTTTGTGATTTCCTTTGTTTCTTGTGTTAGGTTGATTTTCTTTATTTTTGTTTATTTCTTACTATGGAATCATGGAATGAATGTAAGTTTGATTGTTAGAAATCTTATCTGGATGATCCATGTCCATATTGTGATGGACCTTACTTTTGGCAAGATTGTAGATATGCTCCCTGGAGAGAGATGTGTGCACCATCTCAATCCTACCGGGAGTATAATTGTTCTTTGTATGGTGGTCAAGATGGACATTGGAGTGATTTCCCAAATATCCCCTCCCCCTATTGCGCTAACCCAAGTTCTAGTTCTTCTTATGAGTATGACAGGTCTTGTGGTCAAGAAAAGAAAGAACGAAGCACTGGAAAGAGTGACATTGAAGATATGCTTCAACTAATGTTGGATCTTATAGACACAATGAATGATACCATATGTGACATACATCAAGACATTAGGGTATTTAATGAGGAAAGAGAAAGGATAGAAGAGATAACTATTGAGGTCAATTATCCAAAACACTTTTCTACATTATGTTTAGATGATATCTTGTCTGTGAAATAATTTAAAATAATGAAAGAGTGTGAGGATGAAGAGCAAGAATCCTATATTGATGATGAGCTTGGTGTTGAGCAACCCTCGGTGATTTCCCAACCAACCGAACCATTCATGAATGAAGATGCCAAGGATGAGAAAATGGTATTAGAGTCAAAAGAAGAAATCAAGCACAAACCTTGTGAAGACTCTAGTCCATTTCGGGGTAAAAATACTAATAGGGAAGTTATTCTAAAATTGAGGGTTAGTCCTCATTCTAATCACTTTTCAACATTATTCTTAGTGGATGTGATGAAAGTCGAATCACCCAAGCAAATGTTGAATTTTGAAAATGAGGAGGAATATTCTTACATTTTGGAGTTTGTCCTTCCAAAAGGGTTTACTACAACCCCAATATTGAAGGCCAAGGAGCTTAAAGATCAATGTCCATTTAGTGGCTATTTAAGATTTTCAGCATTTCCAAATGAGCCCACATAAAAGTTTGATGCAAAATTGGGCAAGCATTTTAAGTCTTCGAAGTGGCGTGATAGAACATTCCTCATCATGCTATCATATTTGCCCAACACACCCCAAAGATGTATTGATCAAAAGTTGGGTTGGCGTTTCAAATCCTCCAAGTGGAGACATAAATAATTATCAACAAGGTATCTTGATGAAGTCTGAGTAGTCAAGATAACTGAGTCACGCCTTGACGTTAAATTAGGCGCTTCTTGGGAGGAAACCCAAGGTATTTTGTTGTTTGTATTCGTCTTATGTGATTGACATTAGATCTTCGCATCCATGGTGCCACAGGTATGTTTCTAACTGTCTTGTTTTATTTTGACGCATTGGAGACATTGCATGATTTTAAGTTGAGGGTGGGGCTACTTATGGGTGTGATGTCCTCCTGGGGTTTTTATTGTCGTGCCTCTTTTCCCTAGAGTCTTGTTCCTAGTAGAGCCAGTATGTTTAGGCGTATTGTGTTTGTTTTGTGTTGTATTGTGGTTAACTGGAGAAAAATAAGTATCTAGAGCTGTTGACATATTTTTGTTAATTTTTAAGACTGATAAACACCTCTCTGTTGTTCTGCTTTATAACTATGTGATATGCATTTATATGTGGTTATTATGAATCTTTTTATGGAATTAGTACTAGGGACATGATAATCACTGCTAATAATTGCATGAACCGAATGGGTAGTAGCTTGTGATGTACCATTGTGCCATGTGGGTGTGAGGTCTTACTCAATTCCCTATGTGTGTTGAATCTAGAACCATGCCGGTTAGTCTTACCTTGGTTGAACGATAGGGGTTAGGAAAGAATCATAGGCTGTTCTGATTTTTAAGTCACCTTTTTTGCCTAAATGACCTTCCCTGTATGCATGATATCTCTTGATCCCTATATTGAGCCTGAATTGACCATTTCTTTCTATGACACCTATCATCTTTCCATTTAAATCATAATGAACCTATTTTGGCCCTGGTCCTCCTTGGACACTATGCACCTTAACCTAGGTAAACAACCTACGTTGAGGGTGGCTATCATAGGGGTGCATGATGTAAACTGGGTATGAAGAAAGGTAGAATAAAAGAAAAAGAATAAGTTAAAAAGAATAAGTTAAAAAGAATAAAAAGCTGGGTGGTGTGGAAGAAGACTAAGAAAAGAAAAAGAGTGAAAAAGAAAAGCCACATCTATCCTGAATAATGTGTGATCAAGAAAAGGAGAAAAAGAAGAAAGAGGTTAATAAGTGAACCCCAAAACTTAAGGTAGTGCCAAGGAGGCTTAGTCACTCTAAATGCCATTGAATATCATACCATCCCTTAGCCTACATTACAAGCCGACGAAAAGACCTATAGTTATCCTAACTTACCTGTCTGGACACCTTGGTAATGAAAATAAGGGCAAGCATATGGTATTTGACATGCATTGATTGGAATTTCTTTCTGAGAGTAAGTGTCTCTTAACCGTCCCCGTATTGACATTCTTGAGTTAATATATAAGTGGGGAGGGACTTCTTTGTTGTAAGGGCACATCGGTTGCATTGCTAGCTGTTTACTTATTTGGGTAGTGTAACTTGTACATATGCATGGTTATTATTTCTGAATTGATGCCATATCTTGATTCCTTTGGGTCACATTATTAATTTTTATTGATATGCACAATTGGATTTATAAGCAATTAAACATGGAGAGTGGCATCAATAATCAACTATGATAGGTATCTTATGTGTCTCTTGGTTAAGCATCGTAGTATGGTGTAATGTAGTTTCTTGAGGACAAACAATTGTTTTAAGTTGAGGGTGTTGATGTGCTAGATTTTTGTAGCACATTTAAGACTTTTTAACTTGAAATAATTGTAAATTCTTAAGTAATTTTTGGTGTTTTTGATGTTATTTCTTAAGATTTTGTAGGAAAATGAAGATGCATGGAAATAAATAACAATGGATCAGAAGAGCTGAAATTTGGTGTAAATAAGCTGAAGTGTAGCTGACGTCAATTCTGAAGCGCCGTCATACATGGGACAAACTGTCAAAGTTTTTGTCAAGCTTAGACAAAACCTAAAGAGTTGAGAGGAAATGTGACGATGATTCGGAAGGGCCATCAAATATGGGACATGACATCAAAATCGCCGTCAACCAGAGACAGAGTATGCTGATTTCCAGTGAAGATGTGATGGCAGTTTTCACGTGCCGTCAGGATTTTTGACACGCCGTCAGGATTGCCATCTGATGAGGCAGAAGATAAAAATTCACTGGAACCTTTGATGACATCTTGCACATGCCGTCAGGAATCTGACATGTCGTCAAAAGCAACGTCATCTAAATCGAAGAGAAATCCGAAACTTTAATTTTATTTCCTTATTTAGGATTTACTATTTAAAGACTTGTTTTAGGGTTTTTAAATGGAGGATCTGTCATTATCTATTAGAATTAACTTAGGGAAGAGAGGCACGTAACATTGCTCTCTTACATCAATTATTCTTCTTATTTTTATTAATTATTTTTGAGTTTCTACCTTGTGATTCAATCGAAGAAACTACTTGTTGTTTTCCATCTAATCGTAAGTTATCCTTATCATTATGAATTCAACTTGTGATTTTTTTCATCAAATCATGAGTGGCTAATTCCATTAGCCGGAGTTATGGGATCTATGGATTAGGGTTTTATATGATACTAGGTGTTTAATAGATTCAAAGAGTAGTGGAACAACTTGAAATTCTGTTGTTTTAACTGAAATCTAGTGGTTGCAAGCATTAGGTTATGCCTTAGGTTTTATTTGCTTCTAACGGAGAAATAGACTAGAGGACGTGAATTATCAATAGGGACTCGGAAGCTACCAACCTTCTGTTTAATGATTAATGTCGTAACTGGATTAATCTACCTGAGATAACATCTTATTGGAAATAGATAAATTATCTAAGTTTGAGAGAATTAGATAATAAATTGTCTGGTGAGGTCGAGAGATAAGTCAGATTGTATAATCGTCAGGGATATTTTGCTGTTCTAATCATTCTGAGAATCTCTAGCATTACCTAGTATCTGTCAATTCCCGAAACCCTTGGTGAACATAACTCTGGTTTTCCATTTTTATTGATTACAAACATTAATATTGAAGTGACAACATTACTTGATACTTCCAAAACCCCCATCTTAATTTTATATTTTCGTACCATTTGTTTGAATTGAACTTGTAGCTATAGCTTCAAATTAGCTTAATCGCCACTCACATTGCTCCCTGTGGATTCAACCCCGACTCCAAAGTTGGGTAAATATATTGACGACGACCGCCTTACACTAATTTGAGGTGTAAGTTGAGCGTTATCAAGGTTAATGCCATTAACAAGCCAAAAATCCATCAACTTAAGGAAACCCATATCCCCATTCCAACCATAAGAATAATGCACTAATTTAGTCCCAAAATCATCGATTTAAATCATAAATAATCCATTTAAAATATGGGAAAAATAATTCAAGCAATAACCAATAAAAATTCTCAACCTAGTTTCAAATTCATCAATTTAAATCACTTGAATAATGATTAAATACATGCCATAATGTAAAATTTAATTTAAAGAATGAGATACATGCCTAAAATACGGAAGAAATTGAAAAAAAATCAAACCATGGAGCTTGAATGGCGAATCCTCTATAAAACCTTTGGATTTTATAGGCTTAGGTGTTAAAGAGAAAGAGTAAAGGGTTGTGATCCTTAAAATTGAAGGAAAGAGGGTAAAATGATGTTAAAAAAAATCATGTAAGGAGTAAAGAGACCAAAAGCCCCACACCCCAAGTGAAAAAAATAAAACTGAATAAATTCAACATAGGAGCATGGCACACCCTTATCGCGGAGATTAGCCTTCATGCCACACCCTTATCACGGAGGCTAAGCAGCGTGCCATGGTGCTATTGTAAAGGCTTACTACCTCGGGGTTCTAAAATGGCCTCAAACCCCTTCCAAAAATTCTTAAACTTTTCTGAATTACCCTTTTAACACCTTTGACATAATTTAATTCAAAAATCGACATTATGCACATGGGAGGGCTAAAAATAAAATCATCAAATTTGTACGGAGTCTTTCAGGTTATGTCCTTACTACCATATATATTATCAATAAAATGGATTTCCCTCTCTTAAATTTTTTTCTCCTTATGAAGAATTGTACATGCATCCTCCTAGTTACATTTATCTTAAATGATTTGGTTGCTTGTATTTTGCTACCACTCCTAAAGAAGGAAGGGGCAAGTTTCACCCTAGGTCCATTCCGTCTATCTTTCTAGGTTACCCTTTTGGAAAGAAAGGTTATAAGCTGCTTAATCTTTCTACTCATTCAATATTTTACTCCAGTGATGCCGTTTTTCATAAGTACATGTTCCCTTATCATCCAGTCCACTCCCAATCCTTAATTTCTTCTGACACTTCTTTCTCTTATGTAGGAACTCTATTTATTTCTTCTTCCCATACTCTAGTTAGTCCTAATGCCACTGTTTCTACTTCTTCTTCCATTCCTCCCCTTCCTAAAAGGTCCACTAGGTCACTCACCTACCAGCTTATCTTAATCAATATGTTTATTCTTATGTTTCTCTTCCATCCAAGGTATTTTCTAATGTTATATATGCACAAGAGCCTCAATTTTATCATCAGGAAATACCTCATCCTGCTTGGAAGAATGCCATATTAAAAGAATTTTAGGATCTTGAGGCTAACCTTACTTGGGAATTTGTCCATTTTTCTCCTCACAAAAAGGTTATACCTTACAAATAGACTTATAAGATAAAAAAAAGTTGATGGCTCTATTGAGAGATAGAAATATAGGTTCTTCATTCGATGTGATACACAAAGGGAGGGCATTGATTTTACAGATACTTTTTCCCCTGTCATCAAGATTACTACTGTTAAGTGCTTTCTTACTCTTGCCATCAAGAGAGAGGCTGGACAATATTTCAGTTAGATGTCAATAATGACTTCCTTTATAGTGACCTCTATGAAGAGGTCTACATGAAGATTCCACCCGGTCTTGAGGTATCTAAGTTTTCTTCTACTTCTTTTCCACTAGTTTGTTGACTGAAAAAGTCCCTCTATGGGCTTAGACAAGCCTCCAGATATTGGTTTTCCAAACTGTCAGAGGCTTTGGTCTCTCAGGGTTATTCTTCCATCATTAATAATTATTCACTCTTTACCAAGTAGTTTAGTGCCTCTCGTATTATGCTTGTTATATATGTTGATGATATACTTTTAGTTGGTGATGATCTTGATTAATTAAATTTCCTTAAGTAATTTATGGATGCTCAGTTTCAAATCAAAGACTTGGGGTATGTTTATTATTTCCTTGGTCTTGAGATTTCTTCTCATCCTCAAGGGTATATTATTAATCAACATAAATATTTGTCAGATTCGCTTGCTGATTTCAATTGCCACTACTATTCCCCTATTTCCACCCTTCTTGACAATTCTGTCAAACTCACTCTGCATATGGGTTCACCTTTCGCTGATCCTAGCATTTATAGGAGGCTTATTGGTAAGTTGAATTCCTTCAATATACAACCTGACATTGCCTTTTTGATTTAGCATTTGAGCCAATTTTAGCAACATCCTGAAGAACCTCATTTGTTGGCTGGATTACATGTTTTGAAATATTTTTCTAGGGATCCTTCCCAGGGAATATTACTTTTCAATTTTGTAGACCTTTCTCTTCAGGCATTCTTTAATTTTGATTGGGCTTCTTGCTCTATTTCTAAAAAATCTATCCCTGTTCATTATATTTTACTTAGTGGTAGTCTTGTCTCTTCGAAAATCAAAAAACAATCATCATTTCATTATCCTCTGCCGAAGCAGAGGCTAGGTCTTTGTGCAGGGTGGTTGCTGAGATAGCTTGGCTTGTCAAAATTTTAGGTGATCTTCATTATTGATCATGTGCCTATGTTTTGTGATAGCCAGGCAACCCTACATATTGCAAAGAATTCGGTGTTCCATGAGCGTACCAAGCACATTATGATTGATTGTCATTATGTTTATGACTGTCTTAATAATGGCCTCATTTCTTTTTATTTTGTTTCTAGTTCTAATCAGCTTGATGACATTATGACCAAGGCACTTGTAGGTCCTTTTCATCATTCTATTCTACCCAAGCTTGGAGTGCTCCACCCTCCATCTTGAGGGGGTATGTGAAGATATATGCCACAAATGACAAGGCTTAACATATTGAAGAGTTGAAGCCCACTCAATATTGTATTGGGCTTATTCATCCGACCCATTTTCATTAATTTTTAGCTTAACATGTACATATACAAGAGATATTTTTGTAAGATTGATCAAATATTTCAGATTTGAGAAGCATTGGTTCATCTTCTTTCTTTCTCTCTCAAACTCTTTTTTGCATATTCTAGAGTTTTACTTCATCAATATTTTCATAGTTGCTTTTTAATGCGACTTTAACAGAACAAAGAGTATGACAATGTTTACAATACTATAAATTGTTGTAAGTTATTCATAGTAATTGTGTTTTATAGAAATTACTTAAGATTTAATAGGATTTGATTGAATTAATTGATCTTCAATGTCATTTGACGATTCAATCTCAATTAAAAGGTTTGGCATACAATTGGTTCCACATTGCAACAGTTTTGCTTCTATTTTTTTTCAATTCTTAAAAATAGAGGGTAGAAAATTAGTTTCATTTTTTATCTTCACACTTTCCCTTCTCATCCACTTACCTGTTTCTTACATTTTAGACATAACTACACAAAGAGGTCAACATTAGTGCGTATAATACTAAAAATCCAATAGCTGAAGGCTGGAGTGTGGATTAGATTTTCACACAGTTTCAAATGATTTAATGTCTCTAGATTTTGATTGCATCATGAGGGGACAATATACCCAATAAACTAATATAGCTTATACAGAACAATAATATTATGAAATAACTAAAACTTAAATTAAGTTAGAACAGGCGAAATAGAGAAAGTAATGAAACTAAAATTCATGCCTAACAATCAATTGGAAAGGGAGCTTTCTTTTTGTTAGCTATTTGCACACTAACGTTCCTTTTGATAATTCGGTGTCCTCTGCCTTTCTATGATTCTTCTGCCAGTTAATTTTCGAATAATATTGACATTCCTTCATAACACCTATAATAATAGCTAATTATCAACAAAAAGAATTGCTCAAAATTGTAAAATGAACTACCATAACGTAATCAAAGCTAAAAAGATTCAATCCAAACCCAAGTAAAATATTACGCCTAAAAACA
Source organism: Capsicum annuum (assembly GCF_002878395.1). Taxonomy (NCBI): domain Eukaryota; kingdom Viridiplantae; phylum Streptophyta; class Magnoliopsida; order Solanales; family Solanaceae; genus Capsicum; species Capsicum annuum. Next base: position 83,302,668 of record NC_061112.1, read on the forward strand.
TAGATCTACCCTTCTGCAATTACAAAACCTCTTATTGATATTGTTTTTGTTTAATATTATTAAAGGAAGAAATGCTAATTCAAATTCTACACTTTTGAAAATTTTCTTATATATTAAAAATATAATCAAAACATCATAATCGACGATTCAATAGATACTTACAAACTTTAGAGTACCACATCACGAGTCAAATATTCTCAAACTTTTGAATGATTTGTAAAGCTACACCTAACCCTCTAGATTGCCAACAAAAGCAAGAAATGCATAGGTATGAAATCGAGCAAAGGTCCTCTACGGAGTCATGAAATCAAAAATCAGAGTTATTATTGGATATTAATTCATGAAAATACATTATATAAAGATTAAGGAATAAAGCAAAAAAAAAAAAATCTACAACGTGAATAAGTAATAATAAGCATGAGCATCTAATTATTGATATAGCTACATCTTATAATAACAAAAAGGATCACAAATGAGAATGGTAAGAAGAATATTGAGAATTTCTACAAAGAAATAATAACACTTCACTCTTCATTTTATAGAATTTGCAAAAGAATATTAAAAGTCAAAAGAAAGAAACGGATGAAATCTTAAAGATCAAAAAGTAAAGATGAAATGTGAAATAATTAAATTTCACATGACATATACAACCCAAGAGGTAGATGAAACCCTCTTCTCATTAGGTATAGTTAAAATTACTCATATAATAAGAATGTAATTTTTCTTTTTGGTCAACGATAAAATGGTCTTTCAATTTTTAAGGGGTATTTTAGTAATTCAATTTTAACATGATGGCTTCCTACTTTTAGGCCTCATTTGTTTGTACTTAATGGAGGCCTAAATCTGAATGGTTCAAACTTCAGACCATTAAGTATATTTGTTTTTGATTAAGGTTTTAACTTTTAATAGGTCTTAATCATTCAGATCTAGAACAAAGTCTTAATAGATCTAAAGGGATATTCTGGTGTTGGATAATATTCACCACTCTATTCATAATTAGCAGTCACCACTACTAACCACCTCTGCCATCGTCACCATTATTAACTACCACCCACCACCCACTATCTCCACCATCGACAAAAAATACTACTACCAACAACAATTGTCAACCACTACCACACCTACTACCTCTTTTATTCTAATTATATTCACCGCCACCACTGCCGTCAACAACACCACAATCAGCAATCGCTATCGGCCAATTCCTACTACCAACCAACTCATCTATCACAACTAGCACCACCACTAACTATTACTAATACATCACAACCTCTACACATTCTTTGGCCACCACCACCATTATCACTAGTAACGCCACCTCAACCACCACTTCAACCAGTACCCTTGCTACAATTTATCTCTACTAACAACCATCTCCACCATCACAACAAATAACATCTCCAACTAGCACCAACACATCGTCAATTATCATGTATTCATGTTTCAGCCAACACAATCAACACCTTAAACTACTAACATCAAGCAACGTCATATCACAATAACCACCACCACCATCAATCGCCACCATTATAACAGTCACTATAATACCAGCCATCACAATTATCACCACCAATATTATTAATTAGTAACATCAATTATTGTCACTGCAACCACCATTATAAGCCATCTCCACTATCACTAATAAACATAAATGTTTTTTCTCAACAAATACTAATAATTTTGTTGTATTAAATTACATACTTTTTTAATATATAATTAATTTTTATTTAAATTGTATTTTATATTTTATTATGTATATAAATAATTTTATTTACACATTCAGATGTTGAAAAACAAACTGTCTTAATCATTCAGTTTTCAAATCTAGAGACAACATTTTAATCATTCAGATGTGCATTCAGATTCAGACGTCTGAATCTTTAAAAAAACAAATGCAGCCTTAGGGCTCATTTGTTGTACTTAATGGAGGTCTGAATCTGAATGGTTCAAACTTCAGACCATTAAGTGCATTTGTTTTTTATTAAAAATTTAGCTCTTAATAGGTCTGAATAGGTCTTAATCATTCACATCTAGAATCAAGTCTTAATATGTCTGAAGAGGTATTCTGGTATTGGATAATATTCACCGCCACCCTATTCATAATCATCATCCACCACCTCTACCACCGATATCATTGTCAACCACCACCACCATCACAAGCATCATCGACAACAAATATTGCTACCAACCATTATTGTCAACCGTTACCACGTCTACTACCTTTATTTTTCTAATTATATTTATTGTCATCAACAACACCATCATTATCAACCACTACCGACTAATTCCTAATATTGACCAACTCATCTATCACAACTAGCACCATCGCTAACTACCACTAATACATCATAACCTCCACACATTCTTCAGCAACCACTTCTATTATCACTGGTAATGCCACCTCTACCATCACTACAATTTATCTCTACTAACAACTATCTCTACCATCAAAACTAACAACATCTCCAACTAGAACCAACACATCATCAACCATCATGCTTTTATTTTTCAGCCATCATAATCAACACCTCCAACTACTAACATCAAGCAACGTCACATCACAACCACCACCACCACTATCAACCGCTACCATCATAACAATCACTACAATACCATCACAACTATCACTACTAACATTAATAATCACCAACATCAATCATTGTCACCGAAACAACCATTATAAACCATCTCCACTATCACTAACAAACATAAATATTTTTTTTGATCAAATAATAATTTTATTGTATTAAATTACATTCTTTTTTGATATATAATTAGTTTTTTATTTAAATTGTATTTTTTATTTTATTATATATTCAAATAAATTTTTTTGGTACATTCAGATGTTGAAAAACAAATGGTCTTAATCATTCAATTTTCAGATCTAGAGACAATATCTTAATCATTCAGATGTGCATTTAGATTCAGACGTTTGAATCTTAAAAAAATAAATGCAGCCTAACTATATTTACTATTTTTAAGGAAGGAAAATAATTAAATAGAAAAAACATAAACGGAAAAGAAATTTCCTCCCCCATTTTTGTTCCTTATGGCTATCAAATGTCAATTCTTTTAGGCTTTTATTTGCCAAATAATTATTTGGCTAAAAACATGACAATTTTATTTAAAAGTTGGTATATACATGTCAATTCCCCCATCATCATGGGTCTATTTGGATTGGTGATTTATAATGAGTTAACTTGGACTAGCCCATACCCTGAACCCAAAATCCTAAATCCTGAACCCTGAATCCTAAACCCTAAACTCTAAATCCTAAACCAATATCGCTCTTGCCCAAACCCATTGAACTTTGGGCGGGTCATTTGAGTTTGCTCTAATTTTGTCACCCCTAAATAGAACTAATCCATGAATAAAACATCAAGTCTAAAGAACAAACATAAGAACAACTTAAAAGAGGAATATTGTACTCAACCAAATCATTCCAAGGAATCGAAAGTCCTCCGTACCAAAACTAAAACGTCAAAAAAAAAATGCAACCCCAAAAATTAATAGAAAAACATAAGTTCCGAAATAAGAAACTATGCCAATAAAGAGAGATTCCATGGTAGTCCGGATTTGTTGCTCACCCTGAAATCTAGAGTCAATCACTGGAATCACAAGTAAGGTCTCGTAGGAGCTGCTGGAATATACATTGCACTCACAAAAGTAAATGCAAGTGTAGTATCAACACACAAAAATCAATAGTGTAATGGTATGGTCATTTGACCAACCCAAAATGAGAATATGAACATATAACTAAATTATAGTACAAGAAGTTAATACTTGTTTAACAATATACAATTAGCATAACAAGCAACAACGAATAATGAGGAATCAATCAACAAGTCAACATATTATCACCAAGTCAAGTTTAGTCAAGTCAAGCCAAAAACAAGACTAGAAAATTTATTAATTGCATAAAAATATATTTTCCCAATTCACTCGTGGAACTGTCAAACTCACTTGATCCTCGTGTATACGCGCTAAGAGATATACAACCACCCTTTAGTCATGACCTATAGGGGACAATTACCGTCCATGTACTAAACTCTAGACACAAGTATCTACCAACCTTGTTCCACCAAAATCTATGAGAACAATCTAAATACCTAACATTCCATATTTAGCAAGATAGATAGGTCAAATCGTATAACAACCGCAAAATTATTTGCACAAACCACACCAAATAACATGCGCTAACAGCTCATACTACAAAGTAGTTAACATGAACATACACATAAGATAAATTGAAATAAACTATAATACCATTACCGACCTTGAACCAAGCTTGCACAAGTCCTCTATGTTGGAGGTTTGCCCTTCCATGCAATTTTTGCTTGCTCGTGATTTAGAGCATGCACATATTTACATAATTAAAAAAATAATCTAACATGTCAAAATTTGTAACAGACCCAACTCCTAAGGTCAAAATCCTGATCATTCCATTTTCATTCTACGACTTTTTCACCGTAATTCACCTAAAACTATTAATTTTATGAATAAATTAGTGAATTAACTAAATTCAAATGTAAATTAAATGTTAATAATCAAAATCCATTAATTTATTCCTTAATCCCTCCCCTCCTACTTCTCTGGACTAGAAATTAACCAAAATTTACTCTAAAATCCTCTTTGAACTTTGTAAATTAATACTTTTAAGGCTTAATAACTCAATACAAGTTAACAGGGGATGAATTCCTTACCTTAATGTATCCAAACAAAGAAATTCTAGTGTGTTTCACCCTTAATCTTCCTCCCTTTATCCTTAACATATTTTTGAAAAATAGATTATTTTGAAGAAATATTTTAATAAATTTGCGGTTTTCACCGCTATAGCAGTACGAACCACTATAGAGGTTGTTGACCACCTTTGACCCCCGCTATAGTGGGAATTATTTTTCTGTAGTGCTTACCGCTATAGTGGTCGGTGTCAACGGGACATAACATCTGTCTTCACCCAAAAAATCCACTTTTTGCAACACAACTTAAGCCTGAAACATTCCGAACAATGCCCTTTACGCTAAAATTAATTTGAAAATTCTACTTAATAAAATTTAATTTCATAAATTTCTACGGGTTCCTTATCGTCTTATATAACTAGAAATAAATACAAATACCATTACCACAGTCTAAATTTTTTTTTGATTTTCCTAGGTCACACCTGGCTCCGAAATCAATTAGAACTAGCCTAGCCTGGAATTTGTAACTTTTAAATCGAAAAAAAATTAAACATAAAATTTTAAATATAGGGCTCATATGTAATGACAAAGAGTATCTTTACACTTCTACCTTGGGGGTTATATTGTTGCACTATATGTCATCTTTTATTTTTAGCATTTTGGCATTCTTTGCACTTTGGTGACTTTGCTTCCAACTTGTTTATGTAAGTTGCACTTTTTCATCCATGCGACTGTTAACCAAATTGAAGGAACAACTTATCCTCTTTCTAAATTTAGGTTGTGGTTTAGGCTATGTTCTTTCCTTTCTTTTTTTGCCCTTCTCATCTTTCACTATTCTAGATTCCTATAATTTACATATTAATTCATCGTAAGGTGAAAATATATACTTTCTTTGTTCAGTTTTGCTT
>NC_061112.1:83311254-83311723 GCF_002878395.1 Capsicum annuum
CATAGAAAGTGATTTTTTGGCGCTTGTTGATGATTTTAGGAAATTCAATAATTATTCCTAGGGCTATGATAGCTACTACTTGACTATCAAATATTTACTGAAAGAGCTAAAGACAAAGAAGACCACATTATACGGCTTTCCTTGGGCTTTCATGGTAAAATTGATCACTATTTTTAATCATTCATTAATTTATATTGAATATACTTGTGATTTTTTTTGCTTTCTTCTTGTTTACAATTTTTAGGATTGGGCATGTGAAGCCATTCCTCCCCTCCAAAAGTATTTCACGGAATACCCGGATAAGGTTTCTCATCCAAGGATCCTTAGGTGGTTGGCTGCAATAGAGAGCAGCAAAAAAAATATTAACGAGGCTAATTTCTTTAACCCTCCAAATGATGCAGTACGTCTTCTTTCAACTAAAATAATTTGCCTCAAAGAAAGATATTAAAATAGATGTGCCATCTGTTGC
>NC_061112.1:83311823-83327531 GCF_002878395.1 Capsicum annuum
GTCTTCTTTCAACTAAAATAATTTGCCTCAAAGAAAGATATTAAAATAGATGTTCCATCTGTTGCAACAGATTACCCGTCAACTGCAGCTGGTGCAATAGATGGGTAATCTGTTGCAACAGATGATCCATATTTTGCAACAGATTAACCAAATGTTGCTTTGTTCTCTGAACCCTACTCAACAGATTACCTGTCTACTATAAATTATACAATAGATGGGTATTCTGATGCAACATATTATCAATCTGTTTCAACATACAAATCAGCTAATGTGGTAGCTAGATCGTCTATTGTATAAGTTGGTTGTGTTAACATAACCCGAACCCTATGTAACCTAATTGACTGCAAATTATTATTATATGATTTAAATTTCTCCTGTCATTTTTTTATAGGTTGTGCATCCTTGGATCGTGCCTACCATTGATGAGCTGGGGATGACTTTTTTTCTTACTCTTGGTCTTGTTGATACAAAAAAAGACCCAACGGTGGAGTTAATAAAGAAGAAATTGGATAGAGTAACATCCATAAGAAGAGCAGTTAGGCAAGGTCAGTCTAATATTGAAGCTCTTCACGACCACACTCAAACTGCAACAGATCCAAGTGCTTCTTCTGTGGGTGTTGCTGGTGGAGTTATTTGTGATTATGAGCATGTTGGTTCTCAGTAAAATATAAATGTGTTTGAAAACACCCCTTGCATAGGTCCTCCCTCTCACCTCTACACCAGTTCCTCCCACCCTTACAGTGGTCCCTCTCACCCCTCCTTACCCTCATGTTCTCATTGTAAATACAAAGTGTGCAAAGATAGAGAGGATAAACTCCTTAACAAGCTAGAGGCTATTGCTGAAGCTGTCAAGAAGTTGAAATCTAGGAGGGGTGTCATACCATCCAACGAGGTGAGGGAGCCATGCACTCCTACAGTAGAGGTTGGGAGGAAGACAAGAAACATTAGACAAATTCTCTCTGTTCTGAAATCAGTAAAAATTGCAACTCCCCCCGCTCCAATAGTTGTTGAAGTTCAAGGGCCACTGAAGAAGGTGGATATATTCGCGGTGCTTGGCAAGGAGAGGAAGAAGGAACTGAAAGAATTCATCAAGATGAAGGTTCAAAAAGAATACACCGTGCATTCATTTGCCGCTAAAGATTTCTCAAATATGATAAATATGTGCGTGTGGTACGAGGACAAGGTAAGTTTACTTTTGCCAACCTACCCTTCCAATCTACTCCATGAAGAAGAATTTATGCAGCAGATGTGTAATCTGTTGCGAAAACTTGGTATTCTGTTGTAACATAATACACATCTGTTGCATAAGTTGCGTTGGCTGGGTAATCTGTGAACTAATTCAGAGAACCCTCTGCATCAAATTCTTTTGACTATGTTTTTATTCTTTACAATTACTAACCTATTTAAAAATTGTCTTCTTATACCACAGTATGTTGATGAAATTCTCTGCCTTATAAGGGGCAGGCAATTAGCGTACTCGGATGCTTATGATGCTGCCGATAGGATAATGGACCTTAACTTCTACAATAATTTCAAGGATAGGTACGCTAAACTCTGTAAGATAGCTGATTCCGGTGGCTTGGGATTTGATTAGTTAATTTCAATGTTCCAATGGGATGAAGAAGTGATTAAATATGTTAGAAGGAAGAGGCCATATCCACACGGCAAGAGTTGGACCAAGGCAAAGAGAATCCTTGCAGTCATGAATGTGAATGTCACCCATTTTCTTACTGTTGAGATACTACTATACAAGGGAAAGATTAAGGTTTATGACTGCAACTTACTTGTGTTCAGCGAGAAGGCGTTTTTAACCCACATGCAGCCACTCTTAAAGTTGTTGCCCAAGTTGTTGACGCAGAGTAGGCTGATGGATCATTTGCCGGATGAAGTCTTGGCAAAGGAATCATGGGTTTTTGAAGGTCGAAATAAGAACATCCAGCTCCCAAAAAATACATTTGGTGCAGCATGCGGGCCGTACTCGCTTGCATACATCGAGTGTTTGCTGACCGGCACACAAATGACCGGTGTGTGCGACACCATTGTGGGAAAGATGCAATGGGTTTGGGAATATGGGGTACTAACTAAATAGTTGGAGCTCGTGTATAATAAAGAACATGTACAAAGACAGAGACGAACACGATAACAAATTTTCATTTCAAGTCAATTTACTAAACATGTATGGGCAATAATTTTTATGTTTGGCAAAGTTGAATTTTTATAATGCAACAGATTTTATATCTGTCGTAACAGATATAGTACCTGTTGTGACAAATTGATTATCTATTGGAATAGGTTGGTCATCTCTTGTGTTATGCAGATGTTTCCCGTCTGCCTGTCGCAACAGATTTATGATCTGTTGTAACATATAACTTATCTGTTGCAACTGATCGGTAATCTGTTGGAGAAAATCAAAAAAGTAGGAAGACCTGTTATATAATTTCCAGTAGATGACCTACGTGTTTTATCTTATGTTGCAACATATGTCTAAATCTGTCTGATAAGATATGTCGTCTGTTGCAGCAAATGTATTATCTGTTGCGATATTTGAATCTAGTACTCTATTTCAATTAATCTGTTCAAAACTCATAATTAATTATATTCATAGACAGAATAAAATAAATCAAAGCCTTCAGAAACTACATGAAATAACTCAACAAATAAATAAAATGTAAAAAAAATCATTATGGATACAAACGATCTACTCTACAAAAAAATCAACAAGTTAAACCAAGGAGGATAGGTTATTATAATGACGTACTCAAGCTACAAATATCTAATCAATATGGACAAGTTGTTCTTCATCCGGTGCTATGGATTCGGTTTTCGTCACTGAGGATCTTTAACGTCGGTTGCGTACGGCTTCTGAGATTTCGCTTATCCATATTTCCATAAAAGAGCAGCATACATTTTCCAAAGTAATCCGGCATCAAGTCCATCATTTGGTACTTGTAATCCATCGCTCAAATACTCGGCATAGGCGACAACAAAAGGACCGCAATCCCTGTGTTATAAAAAAACAAATAATTCATAGCTTGCAGTTCATGCAAGCATTGTGAAATTTGTGAAATGAAACTAAATCATGACACTTAAACTTATAGGCTACCAATGATTTGTTGAGCAATTCCGTCAACATATTGTACATCAAATGGATTAGCCATTTTATCTCGATATGCTTCAATCATCGACCAATCAGTATGAACTTTTTAATCTAAAAAGCCACTCATATCAAGGTAAGTAGGCAATATTTTGGCCAGCTTTTGTATCTCAGACGACGGTCTGAAACGTCTCCTTCGCGATATCGAGTCATAAACTCGGATGCACCTCTCTTTTAGAACGACGACAGCTAACACCCAATGAAATTCATCACCACAATTTATTAGGATGTACACTTCGTCGACCAAATACCAAGGTAAGCCAGCCGGATTACTAAAACCTTTGATGATGTTGATTAAGTATTCCTCATTTCGGAAAACTTCCAACTACTGTTGACAATACCTATCGTAGGCATTATTGATGTAAACTTTGTACAAATAATTATCTGTTGTGTATCTGTATTGTTCTTGTATTTGCAACTTGGCCTTCTTTCGGAGGTAGTAATAAATGACATCGATGTGCTGCACATATTATCAAATATTTCAGATTACTTGATAAAAAATTCAATACGCAAATACAATTAAATAAAGTATTAATTAATAGTAATATGTATGGCATTTAAACCTCATCATTCCAGCAAGTTTGGGGCTATGACATCAAATAGAACCAATTCTTCATTTCGGGATGTGCAACAACAAAGTCGAACATATCAAAACCAAGACTCAATTCGTTCACTTTGTAGCGCTCGTCATTTTGTTTTCTACATGATGATTTATATCTATTAATGTCAGGTTCTTACAACAAAAATTGTATCAACCAATATCCATAAAATTGATTTATGTACCTACCGGCATGATGCTTTAACAGCCCATCGACAATCCATTCTGAATATTCGTTGATCAATTGTGTTAGTTTTTTTGGAGCCTCATCCGAGATGTTGAACCCTTCAAATGGGTAATTCTTTCATTCTCCCAAACTAACAGGCTCTACTTTTTCTTCATCTTTGGAAGTAGTTGATAGATTATCAACTGTCATATTATGCTCTTTAGCAGTAGCTGTGACATCCACCTGGAAAGCTAGAATTGTCAGTGCTAAGTAGAGATATACAACAGATTTTCCATCTGTTGTAACAAATGAGTCTTATGTTGCATCAGATGGATGACCCATCTGTTGCAACATAAGACTCATCTGTTAAAACAGATAATTAATCTGATATAATAGGTTAGACAACAGTTGTAACAGATGTATATATCTATTTGATAATTTTCAGCAGATGTATCATCTGTTGAAATAAATATGTGCCTGTTTATTTTTTGGAACAAGTTATGTACATTCACCTTCTTCAGCTCATGCTACTCTTCTGTGGCCCTTGCACACTGAACATCAGTTCAAGACAAAGAGGCATTGCAATCTTGCTTTTTTTTTTATGATTGATGATTCCTTGGAAGTGTCTTTCCTTCTACTCTTAGCCGCCTTGATCTCTAGTGGAGTGTCTGGATATGAAATCCTCTTTGATGGAATGATACCCCTCTTAGATGTCATTTCCTTTACAGAAGCAGTTAGTGCATTAATAGCATTAATCACTTCATCGTGTTTCGCCTTACATTCTTGACATTTGCATGAAGAACATTCGCTAGATGCGGCAAAATTTGGAGAAAAATCTGTACAACCATTATGATCATAATCATAATGGCTTGTTGTTTTAAAAACTGTAAGAGGAGCATCATTAGCCCTACCCTCCAAAATTATTTTTCTTTTGATAGGTCTTGCTCCAAACAATTCCATTTTTATTCCATCAACGACCTTAGGGTCCGATAAAGTTTGCAAACACCGTAAAGTAAGAAAAAATGGCATCTTCAACTCTCGGTTGATCGGAACAAGCCACGGATGGACAATCTAAAATAAATCGGTAAATATATTAAGAATGATGATGAAATCATTTAATCATTAATTAAAATAAAAACTTGATTAGAATTGGACTTACTACTTCCTTGGGGGATTGAAAAGATCAAGAAATTTTGCATTTTTATCGATTTTGGCCGACAACCATCTCAGAATTCTTGGACAGGAAACTTCTTTCTGGTAGTTCACTTGTTGTTTCAAATAAGGAATGACTTCAAATGTCCAAGCCTATAACAAAACGCCAATAAATAAAAAGCATTATTGAATAAAAAAATGATGAATCATATCATGATAAAAGAAATATTTACCATGAAAGCCCATAGAAAACCATATAAGTTGACTGTTTTTGGCGTTAACCGAGTCAACAAATATTCGACAGTCATTTTAAAGCTTTCATAACCCCAAGGATAGCTGTTAAATGCCTCAAGATCCTCGGAGAGATTTATTAAACCGAGGCTTATGTTGTTGTTAACATCTCTCGCCCAAAAAATATTATGTACAAACCAAACCAAGCACAATGATTGCTTGTGCTTCTTTGAAAGTCCTTTACCTTTCAACGCTTCAATCAAATTTTTGTTTCTGAAGCTTAGACCAACAATGGACCCCAGGTCATCACGATCACTCGACTTAAGTTTTCCTTTTTTGGGTGTGCGGGGTGCTTTTTTTGTCAGAGTAGGTATAACTTGAGAAGGAGAAGGAGGATAACAATTTAGTCCGATAACTATGGCAAACTCCTCCCAACCAAAACAAACAGGCATGCCACAGTAATTTATCCACACCTTATCCATCTTATCTTTTTTTTATACATAAACCTGCGCTTGAGAAGATCATATACCATTTTCATCTGGAAACGAGCATTGTTGTCCTCTGACAAATCAAGATATTGCCCAAAGCAGCTTTCTCTGAAATAAGAATCCAATTTTTGTTCTCAAAGTATTTTTCTGAAGGCGTCGAAAGATTTTCCCATGACTGACTTAACCACAAGATTACCCATTAAATCTGTGGTACTATCGCACTGCATTCTCACAGGATAACGATCAATGCTGAAGGTTTTGACCAACTCTTTGGTGGAAGGGCTATTAGCATTTGGATCATCTCTTTTGAAAGATTCCTCCTCTCCGTTTTCATTATCTTCTACTCCTGATTGAGATAACGCTTGTAAAGCAAGCTCATAGAGTGGTGGATGTAGCTGAGCTGCTGGACTTGTTCCTTTGCTTGAACTTGATTCAATTTTTTTTCTTTTGGGAGCCATGTTATATTAAATTAACAGGAACACAACATAGATTATAATTGATTAATACATAACAATAATATAACAGTTTCAACAGAAAACTAATCTGTTGCACTGGGTATATTATCTATTACAACATATAACCGACCAGTTGTAATGGATGAGTAATCTATGGGAACAATAAAAAAGCACTATATATTGAACCTGGTATTTTATCTGATGCAACACATAACTGACTCATTGCAATGGATGAGTAATCCATTGGAAACCATAAAAATAGATCACTAATCTGTTGCACCAGGTATTTTAGCTGTTGCAACATATAATCAACCTGTTGCAACGAATGAGTAAACCGTTAGAAAGAATAAAAATGGATCACTAATATGTTGCACCAGGAATGTTATCTATTATAACAGATAATCGACCTATTGCAACAAATGAGTAAACCGTTGGAAAAAATAAAAATAGTCCTAATCTGTTGCAAAATGAAGAGCAAACCACTGGAAAGAATAAAAATAGATCAATAATCAGTTATCTTTTGGATCAATATTGTTTAGATTTCTTACAAACAGAAAATTCGTCTGTCGCAACAGATGAATGATCTGTTAGATTGTTCACCTGTTGTATCAGATTTTCATAGTTGCATCAGATTTTTCATCTATTATATTAGATTTTCATCTGTTGCATCATATGTCTCATCTATTGCATCAGATGTTTCAACTATTCTAATACCATTTCTACCAAGACAAACAACAAATCAACCCAGCAACACCAACACATCACACACACACACACACTAAGAACATCAACTGTGACCAAAAATCACAACAAATTCGAATCAACAGTACGACAACAAGAAGAAGAAATGCAGAAATATCAAAAATTAGGGTTTTACTCAGTCCACATTTCAATACCAAAAGAGTAATTGACTCAAATTCCTCTGTATCTTTATAATTTTTTACCTGTGAAAAAGGAAATGGAAGGACAAAAAACTCAAAGTTGTTGTCGCCGGAGAAGTATTCACGTCGATTGACGGTTAAAAGTCGAAAAGAAACACGCCCGACTATTTGTCGCCCGAGGTTGAAGGGAGAAATTTTTCAGAACTGTTGGTTGGGAGAGAGTTGAGAGAAGTTGGAGAGAGAGGAGAGAGTGGTTGATTTGGATTGAAGAAGGGTGTGGGTTGGGTTGATTTGTATTTTTGAAAAGATTAGAAAGTTTCGAAAATATCAATCAAGTCCACAATTAACTTAATCAAGTATTCTAATGATGTTTAACCCTATCTGTTGGTCAATGTCACCAATCCTTCATTCAAGACTTAAAAGACACCTTTCCTTCAATTTTCTCTAGCAACTTACCACTCTCCTTGATTTTTTCTCTTTCTTTTATTCCTAACTTCTTCTTTTTTCACTTTTTTTCTTTCTTTTTTATGTTATATTTTATATTTTCATCTTTCCCTTTTTATATTTTATATTTTCAACTCTTTTTTTTTGTTTATACTTTATATTTGCACATCTTTCTCCCTATTTGTATTTTTTAATTTCATCTCTTTTTTTTTCTATTTATATTTTATAATTTATTGTATTATATATTTTTTGTATCAAATGACACTATTTGTATAAATTTATCATTTGTATTTGGATAGTTTAGTCGTAAATACGTACATTCATTTGTATTGGTATAGAAATAAGTATATGCATTATTTATAGGTCAAACCCATCGGCAACTCCCTAAACTTGGCACGATCTTTCACTTTGGCACCTCAACTAGACGTTTTTCACTTTTGGCACCTCAAGTAGCCATAAACTGTATCACTTTGGTACCTTTTGCTGATTCAGCAAAGAGAGTGTATTACATTCGCTTTTGGGTGCGTTTCAGGGGTATTTTCATAATTTTTAGGGGTATTTTCATAAATCTTCATCTTTAAATTTTCTTAAAATTATTGAAAATGATTAGCCAAATCAGTAACAATTGATCCAATGAATTGATGACACATGTTTTATTGATCAAATAATAACAAAAAAGTCACTCACATTGTCTTCTCCACACAATTTTTCTTTTGCGGAGGTTTAATTTTTCAAGAATCAATGGAACACACTAACACACTAATAACAACTAAATTACACCCAAATCAACAACCCAAAATTCTCCTCTTCCACCCACAACATCATTAACACCCAAAAGAAAAAAAATGTTCATTCCATCAACACACACAAACAACACAACAAAATACTCCTTACTTCTCCATTTTCTTTTACCTACTGGACAGACACATACGACCTTCTTCATAAATACACAACATCAGTCATCTCTGGATTAACTAAAATTTTAAATAAGAAATACCTAAATCAATATTTCTCCCAAACTCCTCAAAAATGCAAAGAATCACTAAAAATTCAATAAGAAATACCCAAATCAATATTTCTCCAAAACTCCTCAAAAATGCAAAGAATCACTAAAAATTTAATGATTTACTTCTTTGAAAAATTTTATCAAACACAAAGTGTGCAAAGAAAAGTGAGATTATTTAGGAGGCAAATGCAATTTCTTTTTGCTTTTCCACAAGGATAGTGAATTCTTTAATAGTAGGAAAGAATCAAAAGGCAAATTGCTCAAAGAAAAAATTCTTAAATATTAACAAACTACATGGCATAAGAATGATTTAATTATTTATGTTTTCTTTCATTAAATAATTTTTTAACTGAACATTGGCCTCCTCTTTCTCCATGTCTGAAATTCGTGACGCTTTTAAGGCGAATCTATCATCCTCAGTGAATAAGGAAGTATGTTTACTTTTCTGAAAAATTCTACCTCCATTAATGGAGGTTCAACATTAATAGAGGTGGAACTTAAAAAGGTTAGATGGGGAAGATGTGGGCTTTTTTGTAACTATTTTATTAAAAAATCATGTGTCATTAATTTATTGGACACTTAGCCATGTATTTTGATCCTTTTTTTTATTTTTTAAAAAATTGTGGATGTAAATAATGATGCATCCTTTAAAATGAGTTGGCACAAATTAATTTGCCACTTAAATTCATGCTGAAAATGCATGTAATTCACGCACCAGAGTTGGTGCCAAAGTGACACACTTTATGACTACTTGAGGCGTAAAAAATGAACAACGTTCATTTGAGGTGCCAAAGTGAAAGATCATGCCAAGTTTAGAGGGCCACCGATGGGTTTGGCCTTATTTATATTTACTTGAGTCTATCATATACAACATGTATCATTTCATACAGATGTGTAGTGTATGTTTGATTTTCAACTTTATCGTTCGTATTTGTATATAGATAAGTATCATTTGTATCGTTCAAGTTATATAAACATGTATCGTTTGACATAAATGTATCACTTGTATTTATATGATTCAATTTATATCAACAAATACAAATATAAGTATTCATAGAAAGAGAATCAATATTTTCTTTTAATTATTTAAAATACAAATGATATCAACAACATATATAAAATAAATGAAACAATGAAAATACAATGATGCACTCATTACAAATGCAAAAACAAATGATGTAGTCAACCACAACAACAACTACAAATGATCTAGTCAACTATAAATACAAATACAAATAATTCAATGATTTATTGACATACAAAATGCAAATACTGGCCATAGAAATTTGGGTGGCACAATATTCAAACTCAATTGATGAGATCTGGCCATAAAAATTTTGAGTTTTTTGTACGATTGGATTTGTCTTGTTTGAAAATTTTGAATTTTTTATCCAGATCCATTCATAAATTTTGCTTTCACAGTTCATGGTGAGGGACGTATATAAATACAAAATAAAAAAATCATGTTGATCTATCATAAAGCATACCTCCACAATATGGACAAATGAAAACTGAAAAAAATAGAGAAATTAACAAAGAAAACTACAAGCATGATTTTAATAGAGAAAGTCAAATGAAATTGCGTTGAAACAACAACAACAATAATAACATACCCAATGTATTCCCACAAAGTGGGGTCTGGGAAGGGTAAAGTGTATGCAGTCCATACCACTACCTCATCTAAAGTAGAGAGAATGTTTTCGATAGACCTTCGGCTCAGGACAGAAAATAAATGTGATCAAACAAAAATCATAAACGCAAACAACAAAAAAGAGATATCACACCACTATGTAGTAAGAAAACACTACAAAAAATAGCATTTAACGACAGTCATATTTGGTCGCTATTCTAGTAAATTCGTTGCTAAATAGAAATAGCGACGGATTTGTGTCTGTCGCTATATTGTTCGTTGCTAGCCTCTTAGCGATGGAAAAAAGATTTTCGTCGCAAAACTTGTGACCGCTTAGCAACGAAGTTTATAGATTGTTGATATTACAAACAGTATATTGCATTGCTATACCGTTTCTATTTCCAAAATTTATTTTCGGAGTGGCTAAATTTTTACGATATAATATTTTATCGTTGATCTGTTGCAACATAGTTTGGTCGACTGAGCAGCCGTCTTGAGCAATCAAATTTATTCATCGCTAAAGTTTTTCAGTAGCAACGACAAAAGTTAGTCACTAATTTTTTGTCGATAATAATTATGTAAGAAAATTATTGAAATGCGTAAATTATTGAAAAATTAAAAATAATCAACATTCATATAGATAGCAAAATACACAATAAACATCTACAAATTCAAGTATTTTGTCAAAATAAACTAATGTCAAACCCACATCCATCAAAATTAGTATTTGTTACTACACAACTTTTCTGTACTTCCACACAAAATAGTCTATCAAAAATAATGCAATGATGAAGGTCTACGAAGACTATGAAGCTAAGAATCAACGTCATCATCATTAGTAGGAGGAGGATCAAGCACAACCCCTTCTTGTATCCTAATACAACCAACACGCTCAATAACTACCGGAAGAAAGTGAGTAGTAAGTGCCGAAATCAATTACTTCACAAACTCCTTCAAATTTATTATCAGTAATAAAACCGAAGGTGGTACTGGTGATGCGGAGGCATTACAGGCATAAAATTTTTTTCCTTTTGATGTCTTGCCGATTCGGATTGGACTGTTTCAGGGTACTGCTATCATAGAGACATATGTGACTTCCAACTGTAAACAATGCAAAGTTTCCAATAATAAAGCCACTGATACAATGTTTTCACATAGCGAATACAATCAAACGGCTTAAGTTTCTTACCCTCCTGCAAAGGGCGAGCTCTGGCTGAGGTTGATAACAAAAGTACGGATTTCCATTGGGGCAAGCTCCACCACAACTTTGTAGGATCAACAGGTCCCCCCTGGCACTTCTTACGAATCACTAGGAGCTCTGTTTTCCACTTCAATCTTTTTTGTTCATTTCTTCCCTTTCTTGGTTGGCAGATAAACTCATCTCTTTAATATTATTTATCTAGAATAATTTTTTTAAGGAACGTTGGTAGATTCAATTGAAACTTGTTTTCCTAATTACAACCAAGAACTACCGGCAGATGGATGCATGGCATTTTACCTTTCTCTTTGGGAACAATATCTTCAATTCTACACTTGCCTTGGTGGATAGATCCTTATCCTCATCAACCTCGTTAAAACATAATAGTTTATCATCTCAGAACGCTTAGACTTGGAGCAATTATGACTCCAAATAATCACATTATTATTTATTTAAAGAATGTCTAAGTGAACGAGAAATGAATGAGTGAACTCAAATTTAAACATGTATAAGAATCGTTACAAGAAGAAAATCATAAACCTCGTATAAATAAACCAATCTGATGAGGACAGTGTGATCTTCAAGCTCCTAGATTTACTAAAGAAAAAAGTAAATGGGTAGAGAATAAATAAGAGTGTTACAACACATTCAAATTGACAATAAATACCTAAAGGGTGATTATTGCAACATTATATGGCTGACTGTAAGATGGATATATCCCAGTAAATGTTGGAACTTGGAATTTTGTAAATTTATCTCCATCCTGTAATTATGAAACATGACATGAAATTAGGTGGGATGATGCATTGGTCATGAAAGGAGTGTTGGAATTTCCATAACCTTCTCAATAAAAGCTAGAAGCAATGGAGAATATATCTCTTGTCCGAATGACCGCCGCCACTTCGCTCCCTCTCCAAGAAAATTAATCCAAATATAGTACTTGCCTTGAACTTGGGAAAGTGTTTAACATGATTAATGTGTTGGTTGTACATTAGATTTAACATACCATTAAAGTTAACTACTGTTTACATAAGGGTTTTAGACAAGGAGGTTATGGAGAAAGATAGGATTTCAAACACTACCTATCTATGCAACAAGATTAAATTAAAGGTGAAAGTTGGGGCTACAGGCCAACGACACAGAGAAAACTTTATTTATTAGAAAAAAGGTAGAATAATTTAAAATGGGTGGCCACACTAACGAACGATGGAAAGTAAAAACAATACGGTAATGGTACTGTATCTGAAATTAATTTATATATATATAGAGAGAGAGAGAGATCACACGTTGTGCTTATGAAACTAAAGCAATAACATACTAAAAGCTAAATTTTAAATCCACAATATTCCAGTACAGTTGTGTATTTTAACTTACTCTGCTACAGAAAAACAAAAAATGTACTAGATATTATGAAGACGTCTGTGAAAGTTTACTAGCTTTTTATACTAATGCAGAAATTTTAATACTACTCCTTGATCTCTTAGGTTTCATTCCCAGGCTCTTTATAGGTTTAAGCGATGAACTTGCAATAAGAAAATGAAGAAAAAAATTGCATTCACCATATTAAGCAACAACTTCAAGCATAATTAAAGCCACAATAAAATTGGAGTATAGTGTGATGGTGAACAGTGCTTACAGTCAAGCCCATGCATTTTTCAAGAGCACAGATTGTTTCATTCAGTGCTTCAGCAACACCTCTTCCATCATCATGGAGTAACCTCCTACTAAAGGAACATATACATCGTTTACCTTGAGATTTGCTATTCATAACTTCAAATAGTGATGAGTTAACAGAAAAAAGATTGTAACATTAAAAGGGATAAACGCAATTTGAAAAATGAGGAGAGTGAATCAGTGAAGCATTATCTCCAATTGGCCATCAACTAGGCTGGATCCACCTACAGATTTATCAACCAAAAGTGAGAACTCATTGTTATTGTCTTTCAGGAAAAGTCCAAGATTAATCTAGAAAAGATTCACCAAAGTAACATAACTAACATTTCCAGTAGGTATATTCTACACAGGGTATCTAATAAACATGCTACTTTACAAAAAGAGTTGTCAAGTTTTCTGAAGGAAAACTCTTATACAAAATAAGGAAATACATAAGCATACAAGAAATTCACAACCACTTGTAGGTGAAAAAATTCCCAAATAGCCTTGTCAAAAATAACACAGTAAAACATATGGAAGGACCAAAAGAACAAGCACCTCCACCTTTCACCAAAGGAAGGATGAGGGAATTTTTGAACCATTTTAGATTTCAAAATAGTTTGGCAAAAATATTTTTAAAATTTTTTGAAACGTGAGTTTAGCTCAGACACTGAATCATAAAAATAGTAGATTCAAATATTGGCATAATGCTGTAATACCATACAAAAATGCTATTATAGATCAATTGTTTAAAAGAAAAGAAATATTTTTAAAGTCTACTAACATATCGGATAATAATTTCCAGCAGCAGGTTGATTTACTTGAAAATTCCAATCATCTCTGTAATCCCGAATCTGCAGATATAAATGGAACAAAATATGTCATTTTCTAATGACTATTGTGCTTAAGGGAGAAAATTCAACTCACCCTTTTGAGGAAATCACGTCCATTAGAGTCGGTGTAAAATATTTTGTTGCTTTTGATGTCAATTTGAATCTGTGTCACCAGTTCTTTCCTAATTCTATTGTCAATAGGTATGGGACCAACCTGAATTCAAGACTGCTTAACCACTGGAGCTTTGAATGTTTTACCGTTTCTAATAATTTGAATATATTATCTCCACCAATAATAGGGAGAATACAGGCAACACAACAACGAGATTTAACTTATAGTGAACTCAACTTCAACATGCTCCTTCTCCTTGTACACTCTAGTGATCTGCTCATTTATATGTTAAATCTGTGTGAGAAACATGATTAAGATTGTTCTCAATTTTTTTATCTGTCGCGAGAGTAAAATATTGTTCACTTGACCCAAGAATTTTTAATGTTTGTCAAGTAGAATATCCAAAGAGATAGATAAGGCGAACCAAAAATAAAGTTAATTTTCATACTATAAGAAAATATTGCAAACCGATGCTCCTAGACAATAAATGGGATCACATTCATATTGATTAACATAACAACCTGATATATCCATGAATTAATATTTTCATGAACTTCATCTAGTAGCGAACTTCGTAGAATGGTAACTGAAACATAATCAAGAATAAATAACTTTTAGTTAATTACTGCCAAACAAAAAGTAGTTACTGATTCACACACTATAATCCATACTATAATTCAACTTTTAGTTTATCAATGTCTCCAAGGTGCAAAAACACACCATTATCTTTATAAAGAGAATAAGGACTAACAAAATATAGGTATGGACCACCAAAGGCGTCCATGTATGTTTACCATTTTGGATGGCCTTTTATAACCATCTATCCGGAGCCAATTAGATCTTGACTGACAGATACCTCCCTTGAATTTTCTTTCACAGCTGCATCTTCCTTAGTTATATCTGTTGGAGCTCCAGATAAATCCTCAACAATCTCCCCCTCTTCAATCTGAATTCATAAACTAACACACAACAAAAAAATAATTTTTTCCTTTCGAAACAAAGACGATAATAACAACTACAACAACATTGCCTTAATCCAGTACAAACTACAATTCAACTATAAATTTACCAACAAAGGTAAATAACTAGTCTTTTTATCAATTTCTCAAGGAAGGATTATCGAATTTTCGGTATTCACCTTCACAACAGCAGAAAAAAACTAAAACTTTAAAATGAGCTGAAGTCCATATTTACCCATTGAAAATCTGAGTGATCCATTTAAACACAAATATGGACAAAATGGATAAAATATGAGTACCCATTTAAACACAGAGATCACCCACCTGTACTTAAAGTTTTAGTTTTTTTCTTTTCTAGTTTCTTTTCTTCTTCTTTTTTTCTTTTTTTTCCTTTAATTTACTGTTTTTTTTTTCATTTTTTTTATTTTCTTACTCATTCCTTATAGATTCTTTTTTTCTTTCTCATTTTTTTATCTATTTTTTTATTTTTATTTATTTTTTCTTTGTATTTTTTTTCGCTTTCCCCTTTCTCATTCTTATTTCATCATTCGAATTTGCTTGAGACCTACATGGGTTAATAAATATAAGCTTCTAATTATCCCATTTAGCCTATATAATTCATAACATCTCTTATCAATTAAATATAAGCCATAATCTCACTCCTTTATTATTATTTTTTTCTATCTTTTTTTTTTCTTTCTTTTTTCCTTTAATTTACTATTTTTTTCTTTCTTTTTTCCTTTAATTT